>NC_056731.1:30244387-30264387 GCF_019279795.1 Protopterus annectens
GTGATGGGGAAGAACGAGGTGACTGGAAACACATGTTTTGGAAGTGTAATTAGCAAATTTTAAACATTCCCTACAGAGTACTCTGTCAAAAGTACTAGGTGAGCAAATGGCTATGGCTAAAGAAACAATTCCTTTGAACTGGGACTCAGGATCTGAATTGCATAGACATTGTAAGACCTTGTTAAGTTTACTTCTGTTGGCTGCCAAAAAGGGAATTACAGAAAATGAAAATCAAAGTCTAAACCAACTGTATTTGAAGTACTGAATATTATAAAACAGATAAAAGAACTGGAAGAGGGAACTTTAGAAAAGGGAAGGAGCAAATTATATAGAAATATACAAAACTTGTAACAATGCATCCATAATGTTCAGGAGGAGGAGTGATGTTTAAAGAAAGGGAGGAATTTGGCAAATGATGTAATGCTGGACTGATGATAGTTATGAAGAAACAAAAGATGTGTGATACATAATGTATGTAAAATTAAAAATGTTAATATGATTTGTTTTCTTTTCCATTACTATATCCTTGTTTATGTCTTAAGTGATCATTTAATAAAAGTATTTAAAAAATTGTTGCCAGCAAATGGCGCTTATATTTTTGGAGCACCATTTTTATTCCTTCGTTCTTGTTTTATACCATTTGACTTATAACATTTTTTAATAAGGGGCTTGTGAGATGTTCACAGGTGGAGCTGCTTGATTTGTTGGTTTCATTGGTGCTTGAATTTGCTTTATAAATAAAAGAGAACATGATAAGTAAAATGACCTCGGCAGCTTTTACAATGACTGGAAGTGCCCAGGAATGGAAAGGAGTGACATGCATGGATAATTTGGATGTGACAGAAGAGTTTGTAACTGACATGCGTGGATAATATGGATGTGACAGAAGAGTTTGTAACTGACATGCATGGATAATATGGATGTGACAGAAGAGTTTGATAACCTAACAGTGTTAGTGGAAAAAGTACTTTCAGAAACACCTGAAATAACAAAATGACGGTGAGAAAACAATTATTGTAGACACCTAATGCTTTAAGAAAGCATAACATAAGCCTGGAGCAGCATGAAAATCATTTACGGAGTAAAGTCAAGCAACACCAGATTGCATCGGACAGGTTATATGAGCAGCAGAATCAGAACTGAAGAAATAATGGATGCACTATCGGTATGCTGGAGGCATTTTAAGGAAATGTGTTGGTATCTTGATCAACAGTTCTGTTTTTGGTAGGGAAGACTTTTAGCTGTGAGTTCATATACAGAATTACTTCAACAAATCCTTTAAAACTTGGGGAGTGCAGCCATAAATTGTACAATGTGAACTTTAAAGAAAAGAAAATTATTTTTACTGTAGTCACAGAAATCAGTGCCAGTTAAGAGCAATGAAGGATAATGCTTCACAGATCTTTAACAGAAGGAAAGAAATTCATAATTTTATGGGAAGTAAAAATCATGCAGTCACATTTCCCTGCTGTGCTGTTTGTAATGAAAGTGGAGATGTACTCTATGGGTTTTCTGCAATAAGTAAAAGGCGTACTTTTGAACGTGCAAAAAAAAGAGGTTACTAAATTCAGGAATACAGACAAGTACAAGGCAAAGCTTCTTCCAAACAGAGCTGTAACTTCATGATTCTCTCTAGCTGAAAACAGTAAAAAGCCCTACTGGTGACTCCAAGACAACACGTAAACTATTACTGAGCCCAGACAGAGAAAACAACTCAGAGACAGAGGGAAAAATAACAGAGGACATATACAGTGAGCTACACTCTTTAATGTCTAAAACCTCATACAGCAATATTCATCACAGCCCTCTTCATTCCACCTAAAACATTGCAATTGTTTATAAGTATTACAGGAGCATTTAAGTATTACAGGACAAGAGTCCCAATGGCTGTTTTTGGCTCCTCGGGGGGGGGGGGGCTAGCTGATTGATTGATTTATTTATTTTACATTTGTTTACTGGGATGGTCCAATGGGGACAGTGCCCATTTTCAGTCGAGGCCTGGGGAGAAAAGCTCCATCCTAAGCTTACATACAAGGTCATCCCATCAAGTAATAGAAATTATTGACAAAAAAATGAGTGTCAGCTCATTTACAGGATAGAAATTTAAAAACAAAAATATACATATAGTATCAAATAGAACAAGACTTTATACACAATATGTAATTGAATTTTATATGTGGAGGAACATAATATTAGTTAGGAAATTAAGTAGGAAGAATCAGTTAGGGAAAGTAGTGCATAGCTAGTAATACTTCCATGGTGAGAGTTGCAGCTAGGAATGTAACTACTTATAGAGAAATAGTGTTGTTATAAGTGATATGTTAACAGAGTTTGTACGTACAGCCAAATTATATAAGTAGTGCTACGTTAATACCTGGAGTATTACATGTGCAAAGCCAGGATTCAATCAAAGTCTTTTGAGAGATATTTTGAAATTATTAAGATTGTTTATGTATCTAATACTATGTGGAAGGGTATTCCAATCTTTAGCAACAAAGAGTAAAGAGAGTTGCCTGCTATATTGGATACTTTGGTTACTTGGAGTAAGTCTTTGTTAGATGATTGAAGATTATGAATGTTAGAATAGGGTCGTAGAAGAATTTTTAGGGAAGGTGCGCTGTCAGGATTGTGCATCATTTTGTGAGCCATTATTAACTGGTTATAGTTCATAACAGAAAAATCTAATAAGTTATGGTATCTACTATGTATAAATATGCAGTATAATACTACAAAGTCAACTAAACTGAACATAATAAACTATCTTTTTAATGCTTTTAGAAAATTTGTTAATGTAAATATCAATATAAAACTCTGGTTTGACTTATTAATTCCATTCAATATTACAAGGAATTTCAATGCTAGGGTACATAGCAATATACTCACTACACGGGAACATAAAACATTTATCTGCTGGAATCAATGTATAAGAGACCAAAAGATCTTAGATATTCAATATATAAAAACATATTATGAGTTGACATCTCAAGACTGGCTACTATTACAAAGTGTTTTATCATATATTAAAGATCTATGTAGAATAATCAATAACTCTTCTTATAAGAATATGCCAAAATTCATATACTGATTATTTCAATCTGTATATAATAATCATAATATGAAGAATATTATTTCATTTTTATATGGTGAATTAATAACTTATAAAATGACACCAAAATCAGCCTATTGGCAATATATTACTAAAGGACAATCGCTAAATTTAACACCAGAAAATAAATCAAACATATTACTCTCTATCAAATTGACATCATACTCACAGTACTGGAAAATAATTAACTACAAATTTCTACATAGATCTTACATAATACCAGATAACATTGCAAAAATGAACTCTTCTAGAAATGTGACATGTTGGAGATGCCTACAGAACATAAAAGCTGATTGGTCTCATATTTTTTTTATGACTCTACTGCTATTAAAACTTATTGGTCTGGTATTAATAATTTTCTGTAGGCTATATTTACAGATTCTTTCATTATATCTAAAGCTTTAATATTATTAAATGTAAACGAAAGTACCTATGTGAATAAAACAAGCTTGTATTTACTCTGGACAATATTAGCTATTGACAGAAAATGCATAACCAGGAAGTGGAACTCCAATGTTGTATCTACAATGAAAGACTTTTCAATTCTGTTAAAGGAAACATGATTGATGGAAGTCAAGACTAAAGAAATCAGAATTTATCCAAAGCCATTAATCAATAATCCTTGGAGAAAAGTTTTGTTATTGATCGATACTTTACAGTTGGACTCGGTCTCTTCCTAATATCCATGTTATTGAACTGATATAATTTGCTTCATAATCACATTGATATTTTTTATGTCAGGCTGAATGTAAATATTGTATATAGTTATTTAAACCAAATTTAGATTATAATGTATGTGTTTAAACAGAATTTTGTTTGAAAATAAAAATTATTTGAGTAAAAAAAAAAAGAAGAAAAATATATTACTTTACTGTATAAATACTTCAGTTAAGCTAAGGTGGGATAGAGGCCTCGTTTCTGGACTGTTGCTTTTAAGAAAAGTAAAAACAGACTGTAGAAGCTGAGATGTAGCCTAAAACTGAATATTTAGGGAGTCAACATAACCCTATCAGAAGTAGTTTAAGAGACACAGTCTATCCCAGAGACTTGAGAAGGGGAAGGAACATAATGTGCTAGTTTGTTCATTTGTTATGCTGTTTGGTTATCTGTAGTTAGATGAAGGTTCTGATCCAGAATGAAGCATTTATTCGAGGTGTGACCTTAGTGCTTTTCAAAATAATCAAGAAGTAATATATAGAAACAGTATTTAGCTTACTTCAAAGCACATTTGAGTTACACAGATTTCTCTTTTAAAATGAAGGATGTTGGTTAAACATATTTAAGAAAAAAGGCTTAAGCAACATTGTGAAAATAACAATAAATTAGAAGCACACTAACCAAGGGAATAGGCGATCAATTTTAGCATTTAATAAAAACAGAATGGGCAAACATCCAGCACCTGACTTTAAAAACAAAATAAAAACAAGAAAAAATCCCAAACTATCAGGTTATTCCTTCAAATCAACACTTTATTACATACAGAGTGAGTGCTTTTATCTGTTCTTCAGACTCTGACTACACTCAGCTCATCAAATAGTAAAAAAAGTCATGGCATCATCTAAAACACATCCAATCAAGTTCCTTCTTTAAAATCAGTTCTTTTACTTGATCTTAAACCACAGGACGCATCCAGTCATATCCCTTCTTTAAAATGTTTTTTTTTGCACTTTGTCTTAAGCTTCTGTTTATTTAAAACACATTTAAAATTAATATAGTAATTCAAGCCTGCAGAATTTGTAGCATTTAATCTTATTTGCCAATCATATTCCTTGGTGCCTAACATGTTCTTAGCATCCCAGCCCCTAATATCAGGTTCTATAGTGTCTAACACATAACAAACTTTTTAAAATTTGTGCAGTTTAAACTATGTCTGTGCAAAACATTTTTGCCAGTCTTCTTTTTTTATTGCATGGCAGTGTTCATATATTCTTGAACTCAGTTTCCTAATAGTCCTGCCTGCATAAACAACACCAACAGAACAACAAAATGAAGGGACACAGCAAGAGTAACAGAGAGAGAGAACTATGAATTTTCAACAGAGAAAGGAAGTTTTTATTCCTAAAAATGAACTACATGAAGATAGATGTGTTCCAGAGGTTGGAGTATCCAAAAAAATACACACTAAACAAGTGGTGGAATATACCAGAATACTTACATTCTACCAAGTACAACAAGTGGTTCCAGATATTGAGGGTATTTCCCAACAGTATATATAGGTTAATAGGTTCATAGGTTCATACTAGGCTATCTGCCCTAGGGCATTTATAAGCCTAGCCAGAATGTGTTTGGCTTTCGCCACCCATTTTAAATTTATTTTGCTATGCCCTTTTGTGAGGTTAGTACACTCTGCCTCTGTCTAACAGTGACACAGAAGTGATACCCGGGGTAAACCTACGATCTCCCATCCACTCATCAAGATTCCTCTTGAAGAGAGTCAATGAGGGACTCTTCCTAACCTGGACTGGGATTTTATTCCAGAGTGAAGGGAGCCTCTGGGTTATGAATCTGTCCCTCCAGCATGTCCTATTTATTTCAGTGCTGAGGTTCAAGTCTCTCGAGCATGTAGCTCAATGGGATTTGGATTTTCTGAGGTGCAGCATGTCCATTAATTCCGGGTTGGACATGGCTTTATACATCAGGCACAGATCGCCTCTGAGCAGGTGGTATGCCACTGAGTAGAGCTGGAGTTTCTTTAACCAGGCAGCATATGTCATCTGTTTGAGCCCTTTGATCCTCTTGGTGAGGTACTTTTGGGGTCTTTCCAGTTGCTGCAGGTGTCTGGTAAGGTACATCCCAAAAGGGGCATTGTACTCAATTATGGGCCTGATGAGGGATGAGTAAAGAGGCACGATGACCTCCCCTGATCTAGATGTGAATCCCTTCCTGATTAGGTGGGCTATATAAAATGTTTTTCTAACCACTTTGGCCACGTGGTTTTCAAATGAGAGATTGCTATCAACTTGGGTCCCCAGGTCGCTAATTACGTCTTCCGTACTTAATGGATTACCACCTATCTGGTAATCTGTGGGCACTTTGTTTTTGCCAAAGGGGATGACTATACACTTTTTGGCGTTTAGCTTGAGGCCATGGCTCTGGCACCAGTTTTCTGTTTCTATGAGGCCCTTTTGTAGGATGCTTGTGTCAGCTGGAGAGTCGATTATGGTGCCTAGTTTGCAGTCATCTGCGAACTTGGTCAGCCACAGTCCTTCCATGTTGGCCTGTACCTCCGAGAAATATATACCGCACAGGAGAGATCCCAGGACTGAGCCTTGTGGGATGCCACTTGTAACTGGTTTGGAGTCTAACATGGCTCCAGCAATTCTAACCATGTGGGTCCTTGAGCCAGTTTGCAACCCATTAGTGACATAGGGGTTTATATTTAAGCTGGTGAGCTTATCTATAATGCCCGAGTGGGGTATTGTATCAAAGGCTTTTATGAGGTCCAGGTAGGCTGTGTGGACCACCTTCCCCTCATCAATGGCCTTGGTGACTGTTTCAAAGAAATCGACCAGGTTTAGGAGGCAGAATCAGCCCTTAACAAAGCCGAACTGGGTAGGATCCAGTGTCTGTAGGTCCCCAATATCTTTATTTATGATGTCCATGATAATCCTTTCCATAGCTTTGCAGACCAAGCTAGTCAGACTTATGGGGCGATAGTTTCCAGGATCCGTTGAGGCACCACCTTTGTGGAGAGGGACCATTGTTGCTGTAAGCCACTCTTTGTGTACACATCCTGTAGTAAGGCTGAGATTGAACAGTAGTTTTATGTTTGGGTTTAGCTCTTCTTGGAGTTCATGTAGGACGCAGCCCGGGACACCATCTGGTCCCATTGATGCTGTGTTTTTTGCTTTGGAGAGGGCGGCTCTTACCTGAGCATCTGAGATGTCAGGGGGGCAGCACTCTGCTGGGACAGATATTTGCCTTTTTGGTGGGGAGGGGGGGAGAAATTTGCGCTGAACCTGTCAGCTAGGATGTTGGCAATGTCTGTGGGTTCAGTGTATTTTTTGTCATTTTGGACTAATTCTGAGCATATCTGGGAATTCCCACCCAGGTTCCTAACATAACTAAAGAAAGCCTTGTGATTATCCTTAGTGTCCTGTGCAATTTTTCTCTCGAAGCTGGCCTTAGACGATTTTATGAGTGCCTGTAGTTTTTTGCTAATACTGATCAGAGATGCCTTCCCTTTTTGGGATTTTGCTCTGTCATGTAGTAGCTTCCTCCTTCTATTGTATAATTTGTTTATGGCCGGGGTCCACCAGACAGGACACCTGCCTTTGGAGGATTGGGTCTTGGTTTTATTTGGGATTGCATGAGCCATTCATTCCTGAAGGTGTTCATAGAATGCGTTTATAAAAGATTCTGCGGTCTGGGCCGTATTTTCCACAGGCCCAGGGGCTTTGAAGGATTCCACCTCAGTTTTGAGGAGTGTGAAATTTGCTTTAGAAATGTTTTTCACTGTGGTTTTCTGGGCTGGGGGTGGGGTTGGGATGTGAATATCCAGTGAGATTAGTTTATGGTCTGATCTTACCAGTGAGGGATACACTTCTGGTCTGTAGCATAGAGCCCCATTGTTGGTGATGATCAGGTCCAGTATGTTTTCTCCTCTTGTGGGAGTGGTAACAAGTTGTTCCATAGCATTTGAGTTTATAAATTCTAGGAACCTTTGGGCTAGAGTGTTGGAGCTAGAGTAATGCTCCCAGTCTATGTTTGGGTAGTTGAAGTCGCCCAATATAATGGTGTTTGGAGAGGCCTTCATATTTTCCAGTGTTCTCAGAAAGACCGAGTGGGGTTCCTGGGTTTGGGAGGGTGGTCTGTAGCAGGTTATAAACTGGAAGGCAGTTTTACCCACTGTTAGTTGCACATGGATAGTCTCTGATGCTTTGTGCTGTGCCACCAACCTGGAAGTGTGGGTATCTTTGACGAATATTGATACTCCCCCTTCTTTTGTGGTTCGGTCCAAGTTTTGGGGCCGAAAAGCATGGTATGAGGTATAACCTGGTAGTGCTGAGGTGCTCTCAGGAGCCTTGAACCAGGTTTCTGTTACTGCACAGATATCAATGTTCTCCATGCTAAGGAGAGTTTTGAGTGCGTGCATCTTGAGGTTTAGACTTCTGGCGTTGAGTAGCATTACTCTTAGTTTCTTATCCCTTGTGATACCTATGGAGGTGGGTTTGTCTTTTGAGCCTTGCCTAAAAAAGGCACTATAGGGGTGGCAAGAGCCTTTGCCAATATCTGAAAGCTCAGGGGTGACAGGTGCAAGCCGTCCCTAGCAAAGCATCGTGGCTTGTCGAGCATGTCATCCCAGGCTGACAGGCATTGGATCCCCTTTGAATGACACCAATACTTATGCCAATTGTTGAAATTGATCATCTTGTCTTCATATTGTGGCATCATTCTTGGTGAGGGTAAGATGCTACTCAAGGTCAGGGTCATACCGGCCTGGGCTACATGCTCAGAGAGCTCCTCTATGTCTCTTTTTATGTAGTCCAGGGAGGTACATCTCAGGTCATTCACACCAGCATGGACAATGACTGAGTCATATTTGTACTTGCCTTGGAGTGACCTGAGTGCTTGTGTTATGTGGCGGATCCTAGCACCTGACAGGCAGCTCACCGTGACCTTCTCTTTGTTCAGCCTGGTGAGCTGGACATCAGTGTGCCTGACGATAGAGTCACCTATTACAAGTGTATCAGGTGTGCTGTTTAGCCTTAAGGGCTGTGACTGTTCAGCACACTGGCTTTGTGAGCTATGTGTTGCACGTGTTTTGTTTTGGGGTAGTGGTTGCTTGGGTGTCTGCTTTGGAGGTCTCTGCTGCTTAGGCAGATTTTTATTTAGAGCCTCCGAGTATGTTTTTGTGTGTTTATGTGTTTGGTTTGCTGTCGTATTAGGTCTATGTGAGACTGGAATTGTAGTGAGGGTGGTTTCCTTCTCCTCCTGACTGGTTAAGCCAGTACTGAGTTGAGAGAGCTTAGCCTCCAGTTTGGCTATATGTTGCATCTCTCACATGTGTTGGAATTTGTTGGGAGGAGGAGAGGGTTGTCTGTGTACATGAGGCAGTTGTAACATTGCCTCAAGATTCCCAGATTCACCAGCTGGACCGGAGAGGAGATTGACAACTGACCTTTGGACATGCTAGAATAGTATTGGGAATTCCTTTATAATTGTAAAAATGGGTCAATGGGGAACAAGGTACTCAAGGGGAGTTTGTGAGGGTGTAGTGCTTTTAATTTTTTAGGGCTGACTTATATAATTGCTTTAGTGAGCAAGTGCCAGGCTTTAGAGTAGGAATGGGGTGTTTATTATGAGAACTAGATCAGTTCTAAGGGAAAAATTGAAGAGCAGACTTTGTGGAGCCGAGAATGGTTTAAACCCAATTAAGCGGAGCTGCCCGATGCTGCGCTATGCATAAAATCGCGCAAAGCCGCGACAAAGCGGGTTTTATACAGGGGGACTTGAAAGATCTAGAAATTGGCCCAAAACGGCCAATAGACTACCAGATTCTTGTGCTGGGAATACTCCTCCAGGGATAGATAGGCTGATCTAAGCTCCCCACTGCCATTGGTGAACAAAGAAGCCTCCCGCTATCCAAGAAAGGAAATGGGTAACACAGGAACTTTCCAAAAGTCCAGAATACAGCAAAGCCTATATTTGGACTACTCTAGGTCAGGAAAGATGGGAAACAGATATTTTTTTTTTTTTTTTTTTTGCAACAAACAGCAGGAAAATGCAATAAATATGTAATACAGGCTAGCGCACCTGAGTGTGTAGCCTCAACAGGTAAATGCAACAAACAGGACAAACTTTAAAAGTGCAGGTGCAAAAACAACTTTAAACAGTTTAAAACAGTTCAAGAAGCAGAAATACTTGCAGTTTAGCTAGATCGGACAGTCGCACAGGTAGTAGCAGGAAAAAAAACACTTTTATCAGGTTAGCAGTCGCTCTTTTAGCCTCTCTGCTGCTAGCACCACTCTGCAGGACCACGAGGAGCTTGGCTGAGTAGTAACAAGCGCAAAAACTGCGCCAAAGCGGGTTTTGTACTGGGGGACTTGAAAGAGCTAGAAATTGGCCCAAAACAGCCAATAGACTATCAGATTCTTGTCTGGGAACACATAGGGAAGTAACAGCTTACTACACATGTAGGGCAGTACCAGCTGTCTGCACATGTAGGGGAGGCATCAGCTCTCTACTCATGCACAGGAGTACCAGCTCTCTACACATGTAGGGAAGTACTAGCTCTCTACACATGTAGGGTATCACCAGCTCTCTACACATGTAGGGGAGTATCACATGTTGGGGAGTACTAGCTCTCTACACAAATAGGGGAGCACCAGTTCTATACACATGTAGGGGAGTACCAGCTGTCTACACATGTAGGGGAGTACCAGCTCTCTACACATGTAGAGGAACACCAGTTCTCTGGAGTGGGAGTACCCACTCAATACACTCAATACACTCAATACACATGTAGGGGTGTAGCAGGTCAATGCACATGTAAAGGAGTACCAGCTCTCTACACCTGTAGGGCGCACCAGCTCTCTACACATGAAGAGGAGTATCACACATATGTCGGAGTACTGGCTCTACACACTTGTAGGGTATTACTAGTTCTCTATATATGTGGGGGAGTACCAGTTCAATGCACATGTAGGTGAGTACCACAAGTAGGGAAGTACCAGCTTTCTACACAAGTAGGGGAGCACCAGCTGTCTACACATGTAGGGTAGCACCAGTTCTCTACACATTAAAAGTATTCAATTGTAATTATTACTGCTTGGTAGTAACCTGATTAAAGTGTAGCTATCATTCTAAGCCTTTTGGTTTAAGCACTTGGGCTTCAGACCAGTTGTTTTACATTAAGAAGGTTTGTGGTCTGCACTGTTGTGGCAGGACAGGTAGCTTACATCCTTCTAAGTTGGGAACTGCTGATTGAGGGCTCAGTGTCTGTTATTCTAAAAGTGTATTAGTTCTGGTTTAAGCACTTGGGCTTCAGGCCAGTTATTTTACATTAAGAAGGTTCGTGGTCTACACTCTTGAGGGAAGAGAGGCTGGACTCTGCCCTTCCGAGCTGGGAATTTCTGGTTAAAGGCTTATAGTGCCTGCATATTTGAACTGTTTCTTACTGAAATTGGTGCACCTTGTTTGCTGTAGCATAGACTAGCCCTGGCTATCCAGGCCTGCTGAGTCAAGCTTTGTTTGTATAACTTGAGCACTAATCCAGGCCTTCTTGTTTGGAGAAGGTTCCCCTGCACCCCAGTGGCAGGAGTGTGCAGTTAGAACTTGTCTGATTGAAGACTACAGGAACAGAGCTCAGTTTTGAGATTTTTTTACTGGTTAATTGGGTAATTTGTTTAAAAGCCTTTTCTGATTGCTTGTAGTCATCTAAAGCTGTTTTCAGTGTATTTTTACAGTTTGTAGTCGTTTAAAGCTGTTTTAAGTGTATTTTTACTGGTTTTGCCTTATCTTTTAAAAAACAAAATTTCCTGGTTTCCCAACTTTCTAAGCTAGTATAGTCCAGTTTTCAGGCTAGTGCTGAATTCAGGGCTGTTACAATTTTCTGAGTTGCCCATACCTTACTTGGATAGAGGGAGGTTTCTCTGTTCACCTGTGAGAGAGGGAGCTTTGAGCAGCCATCTTTTCCTGGAGGAGTGGTTCCATCCCAGAACTTAGTAGTTTGTGGACCATTTTGGGCTAATTTCTATCTCTTTCATTTCCCTGCTGTAAAAACCATGTTTGCACGGTTTTGCACGTCCGGGCAGTGCCAGTTAGCTAGGGCTAAATTTATCCTGGCTCCACCAAGTCTCTTCTTCAGTTTTTCCCTTGAAAGTAGTCTAACTCTCAACCTAAGCACTTAAAAAGCATCCTACAGTCCAGCACTTGCTCAGACCTAATAGCAAGCACTAATATACCCAGACACTTGATTGCCCAGCAGGGCAAGGCTCATTATTCACCCCTCACCAACCAAGTGACTAAGCAACTCACCCTACTATTCAGACATGACCAAAGGGCAATTTCAGGTATACTCTCCAGTCCAGCTGGTGAACCTGGGTATCCTGAGGCAATGTTACAACTGCCTCATATACACAGACAACCCTCTCTTCCTTCCACAGAACATTAACATATGCGAGAGATGCAATTATATAGCTAAACTGGAGGCTAAGCTCTCTCCACCCAAGACTGGAACAAGCAGTCATGAGGCGAAGGTTAACACTTACACCACACATCCACCTTCACATATACATACTAAACCAGCACTGGCAAAAAATACACATAAATACACAAAATCATACTCGGAGGATCTAAATAAACACCTGCAAAAGCATCACAGACCTCCAAAGCAGACACCCTAAAAACCTGCACCTCTCGTCACAAACCAGACAACACATAAAACACAAAATCAGTGTGCTGCACAGTCACAGCCCTTAAGGCGAAATAACATACCCAACACACTAGTAACAGGCGACTCTATAGTCAGGCACACTGACGTCCCACTCACTAGGCTGGACAAGGAGAAGGTTACTGCTAGCTGCCTGTCGGGAGCCAGAATCCGCCACATAACACAAGCACTCAGGTCACTCCAGAACAAGTACAAATATGACTCTGTCATTGTTCATGTTTGTGTGAATGACCTGAGACGTACCTCCCTGGACTACATGAAAAGAGACATGGAAGAGCTCTCTGATCACGTAGCCCAGGCGGGTATGACCCTGACCCTGAGTAGCATCCTGCCCTCACCAAGAATGATACTGCAGTATAAAGAAAAAATGATCAATTTCAACAATTGGCTAAGCTTTTGGTATCATTCAAAGGGGATCCAGTGTCTGTCAGCCTGGGACGACATGCTTGACAGGCCTCATTGCTTCACAAGAGGTGGCTTGCACCTGTCACCTCTAGGCTTTCAAATGCTGGCCAAGGCTCTTGCTGCCCCATAGTGCTTTTTTTAGGTAAGGTTCAAAAGTCAAACCCACCTCTGTAAACAGCACAAATAAAAAAATGAGGGTTATGCTACTCAATGCCAGGAGTTTAAATCTCAAAATGCATGCACTCAAAGCACTCCTCAGTATGGAGAATGTCGACATCTGTGCAGTAACTGAAACCTGGTTCAAGGCTCCACAGAGCACCCCAGCACTACCAGGCTACAACTCATACCACACATGGTCACAGAACATGGACCAAAACACAAAAGGAGGGGGTGTATCCATATTCATCAAGGATACCTACACCTCCAGGTTAGTGGCACAGCACGAAACCTCCAAGATCATCCATGTGCAACTAACATCAGGCAAATCTGCAATGCAAATTGTGGCCTGCTACAGATCACCCTCCATGATGTAGGACCACCACTCCACCTTTCTGGAGCCACTGGAAAACATGAAGGTCCTACCAAACACCCTGATATTGGGCAATTTCAATTACCCTACCATTAACTGGGAAAACTACTCAAGTACAAACTCCCAGGTCCAGTGCTTCCTGCAATTTATCAACTCAAATGCCCTGGATCAGCTGGTAAACTCCCCTACCAGAGGTGAAAACATATTGGACCTGGTCATCACCAACATGGGCAACAGGTGTTCCACACCAGAGGTCAACCCTTCACTGGTTAGATCACACCATAAACTAATCACTCTGGATGTCCACACCCCACCACCACCCCCAACTAAGGAAACCACAGTAAAAACACTTTTCTAAAGCAAACTTCACCTTACTTTAGACAGAGGTGGTAAGTTACACAGCCCCCACGCTAAAGGATAACGCTGCCCAAGATGCAGAAACCTTTAGAAAATGCACTCTATGAGCACCTACAAGGATGCATGGATCATGCCATCCCTAGCAAAGCCAAGACTCACTCCTCTAAGAGAAGGAAACCAGTCTGTTGGACCCTTGCCATAAACAGGCTATACAATAGAAGGAGGAAACTAGTTCAAAAAAAAAAGCAAATCCCAAGAAGGAAAGACATCCCTGATCAGTATCAGTAAGAAACTACGGTCCCTCATAAAATCCTCCAAGGCTAACTTCGAAAGAAAAATAGCCAAGGATTCAAAAGATAACCACAAAGCCTTCTTTAGCTATGTCAAGAATCTAAGTGGCAACTTGCAGATATGCTCTGAGCTAGTGCAAAATAGCACAAAATATACTGAACCCACTGATATTGCCAACATCCTGGCAGATAGACTCAGTGCAAACTTCACCCCCCCTCTCACCCCCAAAAGGGCCCACAACAATACCGGAAAAGTGTATAGTCCTGGAAATCACAGATGCACAGGTGAAAACAGCCCTTTCAAAAGCCAAAAGCACAGTGTCAATGGGGCCAGATGGTGTCCCAGGCTGCGTCTTGCACGAACTACAGAACAAAGTAACCCCCCCACCTAAACACACTGTTCAACCTCAGCTTCTCCACAGGCTATGTGCCCATAGAATGTTGAACATCAATGGTTATTCCACTCCACAAAGGAGGGGCCACAACTGACCCTGGTAACTATCGCCCCATAAGCCTGACTACCCTGGTCTGCAAGGCTATGGAACGCATCATCATGGAACTCATTAACAAAGACATTGGGAACCTCTAAACACTTGACCTGACCCAGTTCGGCTTTGTGAAGGGCAGATCATGCCTACTAAACCTGGTTGACTTCTTCGAGACAGTCACCAAGGCCATAGATGAGGGGAAGGTAGTTCACACAGCCTACCTTGACCTTGCCAAGGCTTTTGGCACTATTCCCCACTCTGGAATTATAGAAAAACTCACCAGCCGGAACATAGACCCCTATGTCACGAGATGGGTTGCCAACTGGCTTACAGACAGAACTCACACGGTAAGAATAGCAGACTCCAGGTCAGACTCTAAACCAGTCACAAGTGGTATCCCACAAGGCTCGGTCCTGGGACCCCTACTGCTTGGCATATACTTCACATAAGTACAGACAAACACAGGAGGACTATGGCTAACAAAGTTCGCCAATGACTGCAAACTGGGAGCCATAATTGACTCACCGGCTGACACAGACATTCTCCAAAAAGGCCTTACTGAGATGGACACCTGGTGTCAAAGTCATGGTCTCAAGCTAAATGCCAAAAAATACATAGTCACCCCGTTTGGTAAAACAAAACACCCATGAATTACCACATAGGTGGCAGTCCCCTTAATACAGAAGAGGTAATAAGAGATCTGGGGACCCAGGTAGATAGTAATCTCTCCTTTGACAATCATATTGCCAAAGTAATTAGGAGTAACAATGTAGCCCATCTAATTACTAAAGGGTTCGCATCTAGAAATAAAGAGGTTATAGTGCCCCTCTACTCATCACTCATCAGACCCATCATAGAGTACAATGCCCCATTTGGGATGTACCTCACAAGACACTTCCAACAGCTGGAAAGACCACAAAAGTACCTCACCAAGAGGATTACTGGTCTCAAACATATGTCCTATGCAGCCCAACTGGAAAAACTCCAGCTGTACTCAGTGACATATCGCTTACTCAGAGGTGATCTCTCCCTGACTTACAAAGCCATGTCCAACTCAGAATTGATGGATATGCTCCACCTAAAGAAATCCAAGTCACTGCAAGCCACTCACTCTAGTGAACTAAACCTCACCACAACAATAAATAGGACATGCTGGAGGGATAGATTCCTGTCACAGAAACTCCCCATGCTTTGGAACAAAATTCCTAACTACATTAGGCAGAGCCCCTCACTAACACTCTTCAAGAGAAACCTTGATGAGTGGATGGGTAACAGAAAATACACCCCTGGGATCACTTCATTGGCTCTTCTTGACAGAGGCTCAGTTAATCAATGGGGTGGCGAAAGCTGACACACTCTGGCTAGGCTTATAAATGCCCTCGGGCAGATAGCCTAGTACCTACCTATGAACCTATGAATCTATGTACAGTAGTACCATATGTATGAAAGTACCAGCTCTCTACACGTAGTGAAGTACCAGATCCCTACACATGTAGGGAGTACCAGCTTTCTACACATGTAGGGGAACAACAGTTATCTACACATGTAGGGGATCATCTGCTCTCTACACATGTAGGAGTACTAGCTCAATACAGATGTAGAAGAGTACCAGCTCTCTACACACATATGGGAATACCATCTCTCTACAGATATAGGGCAGTACCAGCTCTCTGCACATGTAGGGGATTATCACATGTAGGGAAGTACCAGTTCTCTACACATGCAGGGGAGTGCCAGCTATCTACAGATGTATAGGAGTACCAGTCATCTACACATGTATGGAAGTACCAGCTCAGTGCACATGTAGGCAAGTATCAGCTCTCAACAGATTTAACAAAGTACCAGTTCTCTACACTTGTAGGGGAGCACTATCTCTCTACACAGGCAGGGAGTACCAGATGTAGGGGAATACCAGTTCTCTATACATGTAGGGAGTACCAGCTTTCTACACATGTAGGAGAATAACAGTTCTCTACACATTCAGGGGAGAATCCGCTCTCTACACATGTAGGAGTACTAGCTCAATGCAGATGTAGAAGTGTACCAGCACTCTACACACATATGGGAATACCATCTCTCTACGGATATAGGGCAGTACCAGCTCTCTGCACATGTAGGGGATTATCACATGTAGGGAAGTACCAGTTCTCTACACATGCAGGGGAGTACCAGCTCTCTAGACATGTATAGGAGTACCAGCTATCTACACATGTAGGGAAGTACCAGCTCAGTGCACATGTAGGTAAGTACCAGCTCTCAACAGATTTAGGGCAGTACCAACTCTCTACACTTGTAGGGGAGCACTATCTCTCTACATTGGTAGGGAGTACCAGATGTAGGAGAGTACCAGCTCTCTCAACATGTAGGGAAGTACCAGCTCGCTACACATGTAGGGTAGCACCAGCTCTCTACACACATAGGGGAGTATCACATGTTGGGGAGTACCAGCTCTCTACACACGTAGGGGAGCACCAGTTCTCTACACATGTAGGAGAGTACCAGCTCTCTACACATGTAGGGGAGTACGAGCTTTCTACACATGTAGGGGAATACCAGTTCTCTACACATGTAGGTGAGTACCCGCTCTCTACAAATGTAGGGGAGTAGCTGCTCAATGCACATGTAGAGGAGTACCAGCTCTCTACACATGTAGGTGAGTACCACATGTAGGGGAGTACCAGCTTTCTACACATTTACACATGTAGGAGATTACCAGCTCTCTACACGTATAGGGGAGTACCAGCTCTTTACACATGTAGGGGAATAGCAGCTCTCTACATCTGTATGGGGAGTGCCAGCTCACTGCCCATACAGGAGAGTACCAGCTCTCTACACATATAGGGCAGTACCAGCTCTCTGCAGATATAGGGGAGAACCAGCTCTTTAAACATGCAAGGGAGTACCAGCTCTCTGCACATGTAGTGGAGTATTAGCTCTCCACTGTAGGGGAGTATCACATGTAGGAAAGTGCCAGCTTTCTACACATGTAGGGGGGTACCAGCTCTCCATACCAGCTCACTGCACATGTAGATGAGTACAACATGTAGGAGAGTACCAGCTCTCTATACATGTAGGGGAGCAGCAGCTCTCTATACATGTATGGGAGTACTAGCTCAGTGCACACGTAGGTGAGTACCACATGTAGGGGAGTACTAGCTCTCTGCACATATATGGGAATACTAGCTCTTTACACATGTAGGGGAGGACCATCTCTCTACACATGTAGAGGAATACCAGATCTCTACACAAGTAGGGGAGTACCAGCTCTCTGTACATGTAGGGGAGTACCACCTCTCTATACATATGGGGGAGTACCAGCTCTCTGCACATGCAAGGGAGTACCATCTCTCTGCACATGTAGTGGAGTACTAGCTCTCTACACTTGTAGGGGAGTATCACATGTAGGGAAGTACCAGCTGATTATACATGTAGGGGAGTACCAGCTCTCTACACATGCAGGGGAGTACCAGCTCTCTATACATGTATGGGAGTACTAGCTCTTTACAGATGTAGGGGAGTACCAGCTCTCTAAACAAGTAGTAGAATACCAGCTTTCTGCACAGGTATGGGAGTACCACATGCATGGGATTACCAGCTCTCTACAGATGTAGGGGGGTGCTAGCTCTTTACAGATGTAGGGGAGTACTAGCTCTTAAAACAAGTAGTAGAATACCAGCTCTCTGTACAGGTAGGGTAGTAGCACATGTAGGGGATTACCAATTCTCTATAGATGTAGGGGAGTACTAGCTCTTTACAGATGTAGGGGAGTACTAGCTGAGTGCACATGTAGGGGAGTGTTGGGTCTCATAGTATTGGGTCTCACACTTCATATAGGGAGCTGTAATATCTACAGCTTAATTTGTTTTCCCACATGGTCTCCTCAGTAAATAATTACCAACACTAAGTCCATCAACAAAGTGAAATAAATAAATAGGATAACTCATGCATAAACTGTTAAGACATAAGGAACAAGGCATGCTCAGCAACAACCAAGTACTAGAAGCTATTATAGATCAGAAACAAATAAACTTCCTTCCTTCCTTCCATCCATTATCAATATCCAGTTTGTTCAATTCAGTGTCACTTGAAGCCAGACCCTCTCCCATCAAGCAATAGAAGCAAAGCTGGAAACCTTTCTGGATGGAATGCCAGTCCATTGTACATGGGCACATTCAAACACAGATCTGAAAGCACTATATAGCATTTTACTTCCCCTACCAGCATGTCTTTGAAAGGAAATTGAAGACCTTGATAAAAAACTAACATAGATATAAGGGGGACATGCAAACTCTATGATAAAGGCACCCCAGCTGAAAATTAAACTGTAGAACTGAACACTGTGAAACAGCAACACTAACCACCACACCACTCTGTAGCAAATTGAGCATAACCCCCAAGAAAAATTCATATCTGAAAAGAAGAGAAAACATTCTTATCATAGCACCTTTAAACAAATGCAAAAGGCATGTATATTTTACTAAATGCTTCTTTAATTTTAATTTATATGACTTAAGATATTGGTTGCCAAGATATTTCCTTACTTGTTAAGCATTTTGTTTTATTTCTGTCTCAGCCTAGCTGATTATGTCCTTTTGGTTGGGCTATTAACACTCATATTAGATTATTTTCAGGTGACCTAGCATGCTGCAGCAAGGGGGCTTATTATCGTCAAGTGATTTGTAATGCAAATGATCTTCATGTGATATTAAAGAGTAGCAACGTGACAGAAACATTCACATTCTTGTAGGAATATAAAGACTAATGATGTGTAACTACTCCTTGTGAGCTTGTAGACTTCATAGTGCAGCCATTGCATAGGCATAGGCTAAGCACTACAAAGTTGATAATGGTAGCTCTCGTTGAGTGTGTGGGTGCACATGCAGGTGGAGATCATTGTAGACCTTTGTGGTAATGTGTGTCCACATCAGCCACCAAGGTGTGGGGTTATGGCCTAATGGAAATGTCTCACATAGCTTGCATCAGTAGATTTGGATGAGGGCTCAAAACACATACATGATTTACTGGAAGACAGCCCCCTCAAGTTGGCACTTACCCTCATGCAGGTGACTCCCCAATGGCAGGTAAATGAATGACCTCAAGACCAGTAGGAGAGGGGCATAGTCAGCAGGTGTGGTGGGGAAAAGTATAGAGAAAAATAAGATACATAGGAAAGGACTTGAGGAGAATTGTTTTGTTTATTTATTTACTTGTTTATTTTTTGGCTTGGTTAGTTATTTAGATGAAAATAAAAATATATTATAGTCAAATAGTTGGAACAAATCATGTTCATGAAGGCTTTTCAGGTCAAAATTCACAAAACTGTGAAACAAAGGGGAAGCTGGGAGGCAAGTCTTCCCTATAATAAAACGTGCTCTCATCACAACCTACAACCCAGCTAATGACTGAAAGTAAGAAATGTCTGAAATGTCTG
>NC_056731.1:30266887-30401887 GCF_019279795.1 Protopterus annectens
AAATCTAACTAACAAACGCCAACTTTCTTTTTCTATACTGCAGCCTACTCATTGCCAATGCATATCTTGTTTAAATAAAACAAATGTATGCCATTGTGGTGGAGCAAAAGACATATGATGCCATTAATACAAGAATAAAATAAAAAAACTGTAAATTATAATCCCTCACTTTATTGCATGAACATTTCATAATTATAAACACTCCTGTTTAACAGTACTTCATCAGACTGCCATTTCTGTTACAATATGACACTTTCCAGAATTTAGCTGAAAGTAAAACAACCAAAAAGAATAAAGTCATTAATTAAGACTCAGTTATTATAAGCCACAATACTAAACTGAAGAAAGCCTATATAAAAAATACATATAAAATAAATGCAGTACATTATATAAAGACTTGTTAACCTGTGAAAATTTCAGTGGTTTTGAGTTTATGGAATTCAAAATTGAATTTAGAACTATAATTGGAAGAGATTTTAATGCT
Source organism: Protopterus annectens (assembly GCF_019279795.1). Classification (NCBI taxonomy): domain Eukaryota; kingdom Metazoa; phylum Chordata; order Ceratodontiformes; family Protopteridae; genus Protopterus; species Protopterus annectens. Next base: position 30,267,372 of record NC_056731.1, read on the forward strand.
CTGTTAAAACACTCAGGCCATGGATGGCAAACATTATTAAATGCTTACAAAGTACCAGGATGAAAGAAATGCTATCTATAAAAGCTAGTTTAAAATAACCACTAAGGGACTAAAATAATTCCCATACATATTTTTCCCATGTGCACTGCATTTTATATATTGTATTCACTTTTTGTTTTGTATGTGTTAGCATTGTCTTTTAATAAATATATGCTTAATTGATGGAATACTTACTGACTTGGTTCGGCTAAGATATAAAAATCACTGCTTTTTATTGTGAGAAACAGTTTAATGAAGTGTTGCATACAAAAGTGCTTACTGCTATTATTTTTCATCCAAAATGACAGACACATTTAAGTAATACTTCTTGTTTTTTAAGTATCTTATTTAATCAGCTCTAAGACCACTTGTATCTTGGGACTAAGATATCTATCTCTAAAAATTCAGCTAAAAGATCTGCATCTTTTGAAGCTTATTCTTCCTAATCACATAATTTTTAAGTGCAGGACAGAAGTGTATACAAATGCATAATCAGATAAATGCATATAAGTTTAAACCAGAATCACATGCATGCAAATGTAAGTTGTTGTGTCTTTCGGCTTTTCCCGGTTAGGGGTCGCCACAGCGGAACTCCGGTCCACTAATGATTGGTAGTTGATTTTTACGTGCCGAGTTACCAGCCCTGACGCACAACCTTCAACGAAGGTATGCCCATTCACACATGTCTCCATGCAGAAGACGCTCTAGCTGAGAATCGAACCGGACAGCATCTGACTGTGAGGCGACGACGCTACCGCAGCACCACCACCACGGATGCATGCAAATGTAAGTACAAAACATATTTTTTTCTTGAACAAAATTTATATTAAAATATCATACAATTATTACTAACTACAGCATCTGCAACAGAATTAACAGAGGCAATACATTAAATGATCCATTAATTTTTTTTTTTATGTACAGCAATATATGGATCTATATTAAACTGGCAACTAGAGAAATAGTCTACACATACAACACTGAACCAGAAACATCGAAACTCCAGAAAATCGATTGAAATGAAAAGTAAGTCTAAAATACCCCCTGCACCCCACACTTCCCATTAATTATATATTCTTACTCCAAGATTGCACTACAGTGTTGAAAGGGTAAAGCCCCTGTAAAAAACGTTTTATACATACCTTTTCTGTTCATCAATGTTATGGAGTTTTGATGTTTCTAGTTCAGCATTGTGCGTGTTGACTATTTCTCCAGTCATCAAATTAAGGTAGACCCGCAAAATGCATACTGCCATTTAAAATATAAAAGATTCTGTATTAAAACATAACATTTTTGAAATGTTGCAAATGTCAGTTGACCTGAGATTCCATATCTTAAGAACAAACCACCTTAAAGTTTTAATATCTCGTCTGGCTTTAAGCATGGGAATTCTGGTAATACTTTTTTCAGATAATCTGTCACAAATATATGGTACAACAGGTATCACTGGATCAGCCCAGTTTGAGGACTCTTTAGATGAATCTATGTCAAACGATTGAACGGACAGATTGTCAAAACCCATATGTTGAACCCTTATGATTGACAATTCAGTCTGTCGAAAAAAATTAAAGCGCAAACAACACCCACATACAACACAAAAAATGCTTTTGCAGGGGGCCATGCCTACCTGAAACCCCCACACCTCCTGTTAATTATATATACTAACTCCAAGATCACACTACAGCGGGGAAAAGGGCAAATTTCCTGATTCTTACTGTAATGCAATCTCAGTCAGAACAGTTCGATGGACTGAAATGTCGATCATATGGGTTCGACCACATGTGTTTCAACATTCTGTGCATTCGATCACTTGACAAGAATCCCACTTAGATAACATTTTACATAATGGATTACTGATGGTAGTTTATTTTAATAAAGCTTCTAGAGGGTAATCATGAAAAGTACTGTAAAAGACAACAGTAACTTATGAATTTTATGTCAAGTAAATCTATGTGTCATCATATATTCAGCAAATTTAATTTCAGACTTTGACAATGCATTTTTCAGTTGTTATTTATGAAAATCTCAAGTTCATATTACATGCTATGATATTCCCACTTTCCTAGTAGCTTGAATTGTTTATTTTAATTCATCTCCAGAATGATGTTTACCTCAGGTCATATTACAAATCTACATGGACTGCAAAAGAGGACTTACTCTATTTAGTTTAGGATTTCACCCGCTGAGCTTTTCAAATCATGTCTCAGACTTGAGTGAAATGTTCTTTCATGAGCCTGCATACATCATCTTCATAGTATTCAGCTGTTAATGCTGACATTTAAAAATCCAAACAGTAATGAAAAAATCAAAAATCTGTTTCACACTATTTGCTTTACCTGAGAATTGCTTTATTGCTTGTAGTGAGTATAGTCTTATCCAGGTGGACCTATATCTAGGCAGTACACTGAGCTTTGCACTTCAATTGCTAAGGATGTGGGTATTAAGCCAATAGATTTTTATTTTAATTATGACATACAGGTCCTTAGCTCTTTACCTTTTAAAGGTCCTCTGAGAGCTTTCGTCAGGCATTATTCTTTTGTAATGTTGATATAAGGACTACATCATCGAGAGGGAAGTATAATCTCAGCATATCCCTATACTATCCTTCATTACATCAAGGGTAAAGTGAGAACACACTCCAAAATTAATTGTACCTAACATCCCAGATGTTATGGGAAAGTGGACTGAGAATTTTCTTTCTCCGTAGTGCTGAGGAACCTAAATATTTTATTTATATTGCACTATCCTTAGGCTTTCAATTATAGGAAATGTTGTCAGTGAATGGCCAATAAAGACTTTCACATGCATTTTGTATTGTTAAGAGCTGGTGACGTCTGTTTAGGCTGATACGTTTATCACTCTCTGTGTGACCACTTTCACTCTTCATGTATTATTTTTAATTGCACACCAGCTGGCATGAATCTGTTCTTCAGATTTACAAGAAAAAATGTGATTCATACTCTAAATGTGGCTTTTTTTTTCTGAGTTGACTGTTGTTCAAGGAAATCTACTTCATAGCTCCTTAAAGGACAAATCTCAAAATGCAGATTCAATATCTTACTTTTTTCTGTGTAATACATTTTCCTGTTAAGTGAAAGGGAAATGAATGCAAGATTTGTCAATCTGTTTCTAGTGGTGAACTAACCTACTGCTGTAAAGTGATGCAGTAACCAGCAACATAAATCCACCCATCTTCCTTTACTGAGGAAAAAAAACATATTTTGCCTCTTCTCTTAAGGTTTGTTCCTTCTCCTATCACAGATTTTCTTTCCATTAAGGATTGTTTTCCAAGGTAATTTTATTCTTCCACAGCACTTCTAGGGTTCAGTTCTCTTCACATATCCCTTACTCCTAATACTCTTATAAAAGTGAAGGTTACTGCAGCACTTTATTTCAGTACTGCCTTCCACAATAATTGGGGCTCTACAGTGAGACTGCAAGGAATCTGATTTTGCTCACTTGACAAACACAGTGATCAAGCCATACATTCCCTCCAGTTGGAGAGAGAGGAAGCACTAAAGGATACCCTTCACATTATAGCCACATGGATACAAAATTGTTGCATGTAGCAGGTAAAAACAGACAAGAAAAGGCCAGTCTTTCTACTATGGGTCATCCATATTGATGCATAGTCATCATTTTCCATTTTTTATACCATTCATAAATTTAGTTTAAAATGTGACATCTTTTTTTTTCTTGTTACGTACTGGTGGCTACTTTGTAAACTATATTTGAACTCTCTTTAGATCTGTAGTGTGTGTTTCCTTTTCCAAGAAATATGTGGCCTATTCTATTTTAAATTAAAAAACACACAAATTGATAAGAAATATAATTGAAATGTGAAATGTAATTTGCTGCAAAGAAGTACTTAATTGCATTCATATAATTAAGTCAAACAAGGGTTTGGATTCAGGAAAGCCAAGGGTCATAAAATGCAATTACAGTGTACTTCAAAGAAGCAGCTCTCCAGAACTGTAAAAGGAAGCACCTATTAACAGATGTTAGCTCTTAATCCATTATTCCTGTATGTATACCAAAAACAAATATAAGCAGATGTAATATAATTAGCCCTGGATCTTGTGAAACTTTATTATTACATGTGCAAAAATGATTTTTTTCTGTGAGAACAAGAGTGATTAGTTAAATTTGTGTGTGTGTGTGTGTGTGTGTGTGTGTGTGTGTGTGTGTGTGTGTGTGTGTGTGTGTGTGTGTATATATATATATATATATATATATATATATATATATATATATGGGTCTAGGACTATTCACTGAAAGCACATTTCACTGAAACACATTTGACTGTGCACAATTCACTGAAAGCTCAATTCACTGAAAACACAATTCACTGAAACACATTTCACTGAAAGTTATATATGGCCTTTTCCCAAATGTAGTGCGACCCTGGAGTTAGAATATATAGTAAGGTGGGGTATGGGTGGCACTGCCCCCCCACTTATTTTAAATATTTTGAACTATACACATGGATACTTGCAATTTCAATAAATTACTCTTTTCTAAACTTAATATATATCCAAACTATGTGGGGGGGGGCAGTGCCCCCCCCCCCACTATATATTCTAACTCCAGGGTCGCAGTACAGTGGGAAAAAGGCCATATATAGCTTTCAGTGAACTGAGTTTTCAGTGAATTGTGCTTTCAGTGGTTTGTGCATAGTCATTTGACTTTCAGTGAACTCCAAACGAAAAGCAACAGGACACTGCTGTGTTGATAAAATGTAGATAAAATTTAATCCAACATAGACAGATAAAACACCAGGTAAGCGCTTTCGGGTTACACCCTTCATCAGACAAAGATACATTCTTCAAACAACATTTTTAAAAGATGAGACAACCAATAGCATCTAGTGAAAAACCCGCCTGTTTTGGAAGGGTTGGGTTTAACTGGAATGACATCATTTAATCCTGGTATCCTTTGTGCCATAAACTCTATGATCCATCTTGATTCAGCCAAAGCTGTCTGATGTTTTACATCACCCCCCCTATTGTTTGGTTTGATGTTAACAATGGCCCTAAATTTGAAGCTATGTGTAGGGTTGTCACTGATATGCCTATATAAGGCATTACTTAGGTCACTATTCCTGATGCTACTCAAGTGCTGCAAGATTCTAACCTTAAACATATTGTTGGTCATTCCAACATAAAAACAAGGACATTCAACACATTCAGCTAAGTACACTATGTACATGGTCCTACATGTGGCCCTCCCTTTTAAATGAAACACCTTCTTAGTTACTGGATGTATAAATGTGGTTTCTTTATTAATATGACTACAGGCCTTGCATATCCCACAGGGAAATGTCCCTGCAGTGAACTTCAGAGATCCACCTTGACCACTCATCTTTTCCTTACACAATAGATCTTTAAGATTCCTATTTCTCCTATATCGGAATCTGGGAATATTGTCAACAATGTCCCTTAGTCCAATATCACTGGTTAAAATATTCCAATTGTTTTGTACAATCCTATTGATGTCTTTTATATTGCTGCCATATGTGAACATCAGTTTGGGACCCATTTGCACGCATGCATTATTATCACTTGACGATTCCCCTCTATATGTTCTCTGTAACCAGGGCTTATATCTAGTCCGTCTTAATTTAACACTATCATCAATAACACAATGTACCAGTCTTTCATTGTAGCCTCTATCCTTAAAACATTTGTCTAGTTTATCCAACTCTTCATCAAATTGTGTATCCATAGCACTCACCCTGGATATACGGCTGACCTGCCCCTTTACAATATTTGGAAAAATATGTCGGGGGTGCATGCTGTCGTAGGACAGTAAAGTGTTTTGCCAACACTCTTTCCTATACAAACTAGAAACAAAATTGGGAATTCTCCACAATTTTGAATAACGAAGTATAGAAGGGCTACATAAGTATGTATGCCCGTTTTGTGGGCGATATTTTTTTTTTTATTTTATGGAATGGAGACTGTAATTCATTTGACCGCTTTCTTTCCTACATCCATTCCACCACCACATTCTTGAAATTTACTGCCACAACATCCTATACTCATACAGAGATTTTGGATGTTTGTGTAGAACAGACACAGGAAGGTTTTGTTTCTACTTTGTATAGGAAAGAGTGTTGGCAAAACACTTTACTGTCCTACGACAGCATGCACCCCCGACATATTTTTCCAAATATTGTAAAGGGGCAGGTCAGCCGTATATCCAGGGTGAGTGCTATGGATACACAATTTGATGAAGAGTTGGATAAACTAGACAAATGTTTTAAGGATAGAGGCTACAATGAAAGACTGGTACATTGTGTTATTGATGATAGTGTTAAATTAAGACGGACTAGATATAAGCCCTGGTTAAAGAGAACATATAGAGGGGAATCGTCAAGTGATAATAATGCATGCGTGCAAATGGGTCCCAAACTGATGCTCACATATGGCAGCAATATAAAAGACATCAATAGGATTGTACAAAACAATTGGAATATTTTAACCAGTGATATTGGACTAAGGGACATTGTTGACAATATTCCCAGATTCCAATATAGGAGAAATAGGAATCTTAAAGATCTATTGTGTAAGGAAAAGATGAGTGGTCAAGGTGGATCTCTGAAGTTCACTGCAGGGACATTTCCCTGTGGGATATGCAAGGCCTGTAGTCATATTAATAAAGAAACCACATTTATACATCCAGTAACTAAGAAGGTGTTTCATTTAAAAGGGAGGGCCTAGGACCATGTACATAGTGTACTTAGCTGAATGTGTTGAATGTCCTTGTTTTTATGTTGGAATGACCAACAATATGTTTAAGGTTAGAATCTTGCAGCACTTGAGTAGCATCAGGAATAGTGACCCAAGTAATGCCTTATACAGGCATATCAGTGGCAACCCTACACACAGCTTCAAATTTAGGGCCATTGTTAACATCAAACCAAACAATAGGGGGGTGATGTAAAACATCAGACAGCTTTGGCTGAATCAAGATGGATCATAGAGTTTATGGCACACAGGATACCAGGATTAAATTATGTCATTCCAGTTAAACCCACCCTTCAAAATAGGCGGGTTTTTCACTAGATGCTATTGGTTGTCTCATTTTTTAAAAATGTTGTTTGAAGAATGTACCTTTGTCTGATGAAGGGTGTAACCCGAAAGCGCTTACCTGGTGTTTTATCTGTCTATGTTGGATTAAATTTTATCTACATTTTATCAACACAGCAGTGTCCTGTTGCTTTTCGTTTGGAGTTGTTTGTGCTTTGAAGCTTACTGGGACTTTGGCATAGCGTACAGGTTTTTTATTTTGCTTTTGGACTTTCAGTGAAATGTGCTTTCTGTTAATAGTCCTAGACCCATATATATATATATATATATATATATATATATATATATATATATAAACTGCAAATGGTAAAGGCCATAAGATCAAAGTTTTGAAACTTTGAACATTTTGAATGGAGATTGTCGTACAGCATGGAACAAGAAACTTACCATTTTCCTTACTGTAGTGCAATCTCAGAGTTGGTATATTTATTTAGCAGGGGGTGTGGGGGTGCAGGGGGAATTGCCCCTTGTAAAAACGTAAAAAAACTTTTTTTATTTTTATTTTTTTTTTTATTACTATTTTGAAGTTTCAAAACTTTTATCTTATGGTCTAAACCATTTGTTCGAAGATTTGAAACTTCGAGCTTGAGAAGTAGATTTATTTGTTTGTGTCTTTCGGCTTTTCCCGGTTAGGGGTCACCACAATGGAACTCTGGTCAACTAATGATTGGTAGTGGATTTTTACGTACCGGGTTACCAGCCCTGACGCACAACCTTCAACGAAAGCATGCCCCATTCACGTATGCCTCCACACAGAACACGCTCTAGCTGATAATTGAACGGGACAACGTCTTGCTATGAGGCGACAACGCTACCTCAGCACCACCACCACCGCAGTGCGAGAAGTAGATTTATATATATATATATATATATATATATATATATATATAATTTCAGTAAAATTCAGTATTATACTCATTTTTTGGATGACCTGCTTGTTATTTGGAAGGATACCAAATTGGAGCTTAAACAGTTTCTTGAATATGTGAATAATACAGAAAAAAATTTGAAATTCACCTATAATTATAGTGAAACACATATTACATATCTTGATGTGGACCTGACCTATAATAAGGTAGATAAACCATTGAAGTTGGCTATTTTAAGGAAGCCCACCTTCTCCAATTCCAATTTGGAATTCAACAGCTGGCACCCAGCCCATCAGAAAAAAATCAATTGTTAAAGGGCAGATGGTATGGGCTGCCAGGATGGTCACCACAGATAATGAATTCATTGATGAATTGTCCTTTATCAAACAGTTATTTTTTTAAGAGAGGGTATCCTTTAGAACTGCTAAATAAAATAAGTGAGGAAGTCGAACATAAATGTAGGATTGGCTATTACAAACCATTATTAGCAGGTGGTGAAGGGTTGAGTGTTAGGTTGCAGAATAAGGAAGGTTGTAAGGTGAATATCTATTCTGTGAGTTTTATCACAGCATTCAACCTGGATACCCCAATGTAGTGGAAATTATACAAAACAACTGGGAGATTTTGAAATATGACAACAATATTGGGCAAAGGGTGGGTACAATGACTAAGGTGGTCTATAAAAAGGACCAATCCTTTAAGAATATATTAGAGACAGCTGGCTATGCCAATAACAGGCATCAACATAGAAGTAAGGGTAATTTTAAGAGCAGAAAGTGCACATTTTGTCCATTTATTTTGGAAACAGGTGACCAATATAGGTTAAACACTTCCATACTTATTAATGGACATTTTAATTGTTGTAGCCTAAATGTTGTATATGTGGCAATGTGTCAGCAATGTCCTATTTTCTATGTAGGAAAAACAGTAGGCAGTTTAAAAACAGAATAGCTGAACATTTGTTGGATATCAGACATGGCAGGTTAACTAATGCATTAAGTAGACATATTAAAGTATACAAGGACCACAAATTTAAATTCTTGGCCATTCAGCAAGTGGTAAAAGATTCCCAGGGTAGAAATTTGGATATTCACCTAGATATATGTGAACTCAAATGGCAATTGTGGTTAAACACAACTGAGTACCCTAGTATAAATGAGACCACTGCTATTACATGTGTTTTAAAATTGAAGAACATTTTAGGTTAAAAATGTTTTTTAAACATGTTTTTTAAGTCTATTTTTACTGCATTACATATATTTGTTTTAAATTTATACATATAACTTTCAATGTTGGTTTGTAGTTAATTAATTAATTAATTAATTAATTAATTAATTAATTAGTTAATTGATCAATCAAGCATATGAATTTTTATATAAAGGCTGGGTGGGTTATTATTTATTGTTCTGAGGAAGTCCCTGTAAGTGGGAAGAAAGTGCCAAACCATTTGTGATCAAAGATTGCACTCTTCAGTTGCTGTGTCGTGCTGTGCTTGTGTGGTTCTACAATTTTTCAGTTGGTTGAGAAGTGATATATATAATTTGCTGGGGCTATGTGGAGGTGCAACCTTCTACATAGAAGATGTATCGGGGATTGCTCCTCTGCAAAAATAAAAAAAATATTGATTTTGGATTTGGTTAGATTTTGTCAAATTTTTTTGTTTAGATATTTTTCAGCTTAGAATTTTTTGAGTTTAGAAATTTTTGTCAATATTTTTTGTTTAGATATTTTTGAGTTTAATATTTTTAAGTATGCCATTAAATATATATATATATATATATATATATATATATATATATATATATGTGTGTGTGTGTGTGTGTGTGTGTGTATCTATGTGTAGTATATATATATATATATATATATATATATATAGGTCTACCTGATAATGCCAAAACTGCAAAACGCTGACGATGAGAACACTGACACCGAAGATCGACAACGGAGATGATCGACAGTTGAAAATCCTGATGCTGAGAACACCGACATGTTAAGGTAAGTGTGGGGTTAGGGTTAGGGGCAGATTAAGTGAGTTAGGGTTAGGGTGCGGGTCAGGTGAGTGTGCGATAGTGGCGGACCTTAGGGTTAGGGTTTGGGTTAAGGTTAGTGCATAGATAGTAGTGTATGTAAGGTTTAATGTAGGTTTGTAAGGTTTTTGGTGTGCTTGTGTGTGTGCTTTTTGGACAGGGGATTTGTTTTGTTTGTTGATTGTCGGGACTGTGGTTTGTCGGGCATGTGAAATTTTGTGGTTTTGAACTTTCGGTTTTGTGGTGTCGGTGATTTCGTTGTCTGTGTTTTCACGTGTTGGTGTTATCAGGTAGACCCATATATATATATATATATATATATATATATATATATATATATATATATATATATATATATATATATATATGTATAAAGGGATCTGCCTTTGCCTCAGGCACATCTATGAAGGTTTGAGTTTGAATCCTGCCTTGTGTTTGTTTCTCTAACTTACAATACTTAAGGGTAATATTTCTTTAGTAAGAGACATCTGCATTATATATTTAGGTATAGATCTTTTTTCTGAGCAATTTATATGTCTATATAAAGTGACTGTTTTTTGTTATTTTTCTGCACAGTGTTACGATGACTACATAATGTTTTTATGTATTAGCACTGTTTTCATCATTGCTTAAACAGTGTTTTTTCACTTTTAAACTCTCGTGATTATCATTTATTATTTATTTATATAGCATTGTTATTTATTGTCTGAGAAGATTATCATACTTTGGCAAGCTGTAGATTCCATCCCCAATTAGCTAGATTGCCTCATCCTGCAACCAGAGAAGCATATTAATTGTTATAATTTATATTTGGAGTCAGGAGTGGTCTGATAACTGGTGGTCTCTATTGTGCCAGAGAGAAAGCTATAGGAACCGGATAACTGTAGCAGCCTTCTGTGTGTGTGTGTGTGTGTGTGTGTGTGTGTGTGTGTGTGTGTGTGTGTGTGTGTGTGTGTGTGTGTGTGTGTGTGTGCAGATAATTTATTTTTAATGCAGTTACAGTGAATAAAGTGACACAGGAAGATACTGTGGTTAACAGAAAGAGAGGTGAGAAAAGGCCTGGGATACTGTACAAATAGTCAGCTCTTTAAGTGATCAGTGTGCAGTCAAAGTGTCATTCTGGATGTTAGAAGCCCATACCCAGGACAGCAGTGCGTATTCCCTCTGTGCTCCTAGGCACAGTTTGTATTTGATGAATTAGTTATTAAATTGCACCTATGTTCACTTTCTTTTACTTAAACCTGTTTTGAAGACCATCATTTTGGTATCCATCAGACCTATTTGGAGCAGTGCAGCAGATCAAGCACTGTAGCTCTTATCCTTCACATACCCATGTGCCAGTCATCTATCACATTGTGGTGGGAGTGACAGATTATGTGAGACACTTGTATATGACTTTTACTTCTGAGGTGATGACAATGCAAATGCTTTCTGAACCTGAACTACAGTCCATACCCAAAACGAATGTTATATATCCTCTCCTTACAGAAACCGAGTATAATGCAACATGCCAGACTGTCTCGAGCATTTGGTGGCTGTGAATAAAGGCCATATATCAGTCATTGTTTATCAGTTCTTGATAAAATATAAAGGAAATTTTGTTTGAGTAGAAAGGTTCTAAATCATTAACTGTCATTCTAACTTTAAAGCTATAAATAAAGCTTGTTGATGAAGCTGTCATCACCATATTGACATAGTCAGTTCTGTGTGTTGAGTGTGATATTTTTCCATGGCAAAAAGTTCCATTTTCAAGCTGGCTTTGTGGCATAGAGGGATAAAGCTCTGACTATTACCCAGAACTCCTGAGGTCCTATAGTGGCTGAGGTGCTGAAAGAGATTGGTTGGAATGAGAGTTAATAGTACGTGCCACCTTTCCATTTCTGGGAAGGTGACAGATAGTTTCAGTTAGCTAATCACACCACACAAGAAGCGAGTTGCATGGCACAGAAAATGGGCAAAACCAGGCACATGAGTTTAACCATCCTGAAAATGTGGGTTTAGCCATTCCAAGCCAGTAATTGTAGCCCCTCAGCATGTAGATGGTAGCACATACATGCATGGGTAGAGCATAAGCGGTCATGCAGTAATGTCTGTGCTCATATTGGCTACCAATGGATAGGTTACAGCCCTGGTATAAATGTACTCATTTCCTGGTTGGTGGCAAGAGCACAAATCACCTCCATGGATGCCTGGATGATGACCTCTTTGTTTGATTGGCACCTCTGTGCTAAAGATTCTTAGTATCAGGGAACAGTGGCTGCAAGATTAATACGGGAGGTTCAGTGTAGGCATACATTGAGTAAAAAAGTATGCCTACAGTGAACCTCCCGTATTAATCTTGCAGCCACTGTTCCCTGATACTAGGAATAAGCCACACATATACTGTATTCCATACCATGAAATAATCAAATACCCATCCCAAAGTAAACCAAATATAATGAAACATGCAAGACTGTCTGCTTGTCATATCTATAGAAAACATGCATTTGGCATATCTGCATAAAAGACCACATATCAGTCCCACTTTGACAGCCCTCAGTAAAATTTCCAGAAAATATATTTGAATATGTCACTATAAAAAGCACCTTATATGTTCATTCTATCCTTAAGGACCAAAATGCAGCTCATTGCTGAAGATGGCACCACTATGTTTCAATCATTGGTACAAGGAGTTTGGTAGTGGCATCTTTATTTATTTTATTTATTTTTATTTTACATTTGGTTACCGGGGAAGTCTGACTGGACATGGGTCCTTTTTCAGTGGATGCCCAGGGGGAAAGCTCCAGAGTAACATTTAGACAACAATAATAATCAGTTGGTTTAATTCACACAGTACAGTACAATAATGACAAGTACAATAATGACAAGTAACATTATTTAGCATATGACATACATTTATATAATATCACTAACAAATATTAGTTTCAACAGGACGTAGTGATACATTTTAGCAGCTGTCATTCAGTAAAGCAAGGGTGAGGTAGAGGTGGGTATAATTATAAGAGATGTGAGGAAAGAAGACATATGGGATGAAGATTTGATTGATAAGTATAGAGTGAGAGAAAGGAGGGGTCCTAGTAGTAACCTGGACTGTCGCAGTTGCAGAGCCAAAAGTTCATCAAATGTGCTTTTCAGGACTTTTTAAATTCATGTATGGAAGCTATGGCTGTGATAAGAGGAGGATATTTATTCCATTGTTTGGCTATTATGTTAGAGTAGAGGGATGAGCCAGCAGCATTATTATCTTTAGTTACTTTGAGGAGATGTTTGTTAGTGGAGCAGAGGTTTCTGGTTTAGGAGTATGGAATTATCAGTTCTTGCAGTGAAAGTATTTTCTCAGGATGACATAGAATTTTATGTGACAGGGTAAGGTGATAATATAGAAGTAGGTGAGGAAGTTCAAGTCAATTGAGCTGTTTGAGAGCTAGACAGTGGTATGATCTGTAAGAACTGTTAGTAGCGAATTTGGTGATTTTGTTATAGCAGGCTTCTTATTTGGTTGTCAGATTTTTTAAGGTTGGTGAGGATTAGAGAGGCATATAGTAGAGTAGAGATGAGATGTGTGCGTGTAATAGTTGCCCTAGCAGTGTTTCTTAAGAACTGTTTATTTCTATATAGAGTACCTAGTTTTTTATGGACTTTCTTTATGGTGAGAGAGACATGGATGTCAAATCTCATGTTACAGTCAATCACAACCCCAAGAAGCTTTGTGCGGGTATTAGGAGATTTGATAGTTTTGTTATTGGATATGATGTAAAATGAGAGGTCAGGACTGTTATGTTGTGTAGGTTGGAAAATGATAAGTTTTGTTTTGTTTGGGTTGAGTATTAGCTGGTGGTCAGTGAGCCATGATTCGACAGAGAAAGGAAGCTTGAGTTTGTTGGTGTAGCTCCTGGCGGGAAGAGGAAGCACATACCAATGTAGTTGCCTGTGTACTAGATGACTGAGGAGTGCAGAGTGGAGGTGTAAAGGTTATTGGTGAATATAATAAACAACAGAGGACTGAAAATGGAGCCCTGTGGAACCCCTATTGTTACTGGGAGCAGAGGTGATAACTCCTGGCTCCATTTGACTGCCTGCTGTCTCCCTGTGAAGTAATTATGAAACCATGTTATAGTGGACTGGCTGAGGCTTAGTTCTAATAGAGCTATTATAAGCTTGTTATGATTAACCATATCAAAGGCCTTGGAGAGGTCCAGGAAGTTGGCTGAAACATATTTACCATTGTTCCTATGGCCATTAACTATGTGAGTAAATGACATGAGAGCAGTGGTTGTGCTATGGTGTGGCCTGAATCCATTCCATTTTCAAGTTGGCTTTGTAGCATCTTTCCAGTGATAAATAATCCCTTTCTGCAAGAAATATATTTGAGTTGTACTTCTGATTAATTGCATCTCAGTACAAAATGTATTCTGAAGATTAACTGTACCCACCACCAAGAACAGAAGCATATCCCAACCGCAGTTGTTGTTGTATCTTTTGGCTTTTCCCGGTTAGGGGTCGCCACAGTGGTCCGTTAATGATTGGCAGTAGATTTTTACATACCGACTTGCCAGGCCTGACGCACAACCTTCAGTGAAGGTACGCCCATTCACGCATGTCTCCACACACAGAAGACGCTTTAGCTGAGAATCGAACAGGACAACGTCTTACTGTGAACCGCAGTGTAAAATCAAAATTTCAGACTGTGATAATGAAATGACTGTGCTGGTCTGTGTATAAGCTATAGTATCCTAATCATCCTTTGACAGTTCTTAAAACACTTTCATAGAACTATACAAAAACATACATGTATGAAATGTTCCTAAAACTGCATTTCTGCTCTTATGTTCTTAAATGAAGCTCAGTGCTGAAATTGTCCCAGCCATATTACCATCGTTAGTGCAGGTGGCTTTGATTGCAGCATCTTTGCAGTGACAAAAAGTTCCCTATTTGGAAAATCTGATATAATGGAACTTAATATGGCTATACTTTAGGCCTTTACTGAATTCTGTATAAGACACTCAGCTTAACTGTGATCCAATGGCAGCAGTTAGTCATTTTCTCAGACATACTGCCTCTCATGTGTTCCCCAAAATAAACACTTTCTGATTAGGTAAACCTTTGATATCTATGATCAAATGAAAGAAAACATAGCCACAGCAATATATTTTAGTTTATTTTGTAGTAACACACACGCATGGACACATTCACACACAGACAAAGTTCATACTGTTACCAGGGATCGGAACTGAAATCCAGATACTGGAACTGTGATGCAGAGATCTTAACAGTGAGTTACCTCCAGTGGTTAACTGTAATCAAGACAACATTTTTCTGATGTCAGTGATGTATTTCAGCTTGTTTCTTACACACACACACACAAACACACACACACACACACACACACACACACACACACACACACACACACACACACACACACACACACACGCACACACTTACTATAGCCCCAGTCAGATAAACAATCAATTGGTTTTACACAGAGACTGCTTCCCCACCCACAAAAGTTACCACTTTATAACTAAATACTCTAAGACTTGATTGTGATCATGTGAAAGAAATAATGGCCACTGCAATCACTTATTGTTTCTCTCACATATGTGCACTGTCCTACCATGGGCTATATCAGTGATTTAACTTAGACCAACAAACACTAAAGTCCTTTGCTTTCACAAGTAACCATATTTTCCCCCAAGGTAACCATATTGTGACTGAGTACACCCTTGATCTTAGACATTGATCACATATAAGAAAACATTCAGCAGCTATGTATTTCAACTTGTTCTTGTCATACATATGTACTGCTCCTTTCTGAAAAGTCATATTACAATTGCGTAACTGTGATTAGGTAATAAGAAATTCCCCTAGCTGTCACATGTATCCTGACTCAATCATTGTTTGAAATTCTATGACTCATTATTATGAGTATCAGAACATAGACACTGAATGACAGAAAATGTGGATTTACATATTTATTTATTTTACATTTGTTTACCAGAAAAGTCTGACTGGACACAGGTCCATTTTCAGCAGAGACCCGGGGAGAAAAGCTCCACAATACAATACAGTACATGAGAGAAGAGAAAAAAAAATAGAGCGTACTTATAGCAAACATGCACAATAAGTTAGAGATAAACAATTCTTATAGTAGGCAATCACTGAGGTACATAATAAACTTAAAACAGCATTTGTATTATTTTTACAGTTATAAGTTTTGTCAAGTAAATATCAATGGGTTCACAAGCTTTCAGGGGAACTGTTTATACTTAGCTGTACACAGAAACATTCTCTTGGTTTAGGTTAGTCTGGTGAGTGGCAGGAACATAGCCAGTCACTTAACTAGTGGGTTTTCAGGAGTTTTTTGAAATGAATAAAGGAGGTGGTAGAAGTTATTTGGCTTGGTAGTGTGTTCCAGGTTTTAATAATGGTGCTGGCAAAGAGGGATTTACCGGCATCATTTCTATGTTAGATGACAGTTATGAGGTTTTGGTTACTAGATCTTAAGGCTCTAGAGGGAATGTGGGGCTGAATTAGATTCTGAAGTGCTGGGGTTATCTCAGGAAGTATTAGAGCTTGTTTGCTATAGATAGTTGATTGAGTAGAAGTATATGAGGCAACTCAAGCCAATTGAGCTGCTTAAGGGATAGACAGTGGTGGGACCTATATGAGGCTTCAGTAGCAAACATAGCAATGTTGTTGTAGTAAGATTCCATTTTATTTAGATCAGTTTGGCAGAGAAGAGTCAAGATGGGAGAGGCACAGAGGAGGATGGATAGAAGATGAGTCCTTGCGATGGTTGCTTTGGTGTGTTTAGTCAAAACTGTTTGTTCCTGTAGAGGAGTCCAAGTTTTTTATTAACTTTCTTGATGGTTTGTGCTATGTGGATGTCGAACCTCAGGTTATTGTCTGTTTCTACACCTAGCAGTTTAGTGTGTGTGGTTGGACTAATTTGAATGATTTCTTTAGAGTAGATGGTGAAATAACTATTTAGAGGAGGAGATCTACCTGGGCTGAAAAGAATTAGTTTGTTTTTTTTTGGGATTAAAAAGAAGTTTGATGTTAGTGAACCAAGTTTCAGCTGCGGTGAAGTTATTTTGGGTTAGGATTTGTAGTTCACTTAGGGTGGGGGCAGCACATATAAGGGTGGTGTCATCTGCGTATTGTACTACTGAGGCAGAGGGTGAGGATAAAGAGATCTTGTTAGTAAATAAAGAAAACAGCAAAGGGCCAAGGATAGATCCTTGAGGGACTCCTATGGTAACTGGTAACGGGGGGACAGTTGTGTCTGCCATAGGACTCCTTGCTGACGGCCAGATAAGTAGCTGTTGAACCATGATATAGAGTGGGGACTTATATTTAGGGTAGATAGAGTTTCAAGAAAGATGCTGTGATTTACCATGTCAAAGGCTTTTGATAAGTCTAAGAATATGGAAGAAACAAACAGACCCTTGTTTCTATGGTGGTTAACTATATTGGTGAATGAAAGTAATGCTGTGGTGGTGCTTTGGGAAAGTCTAAAGCCATGCTGGGATATGGAGAGTAGGTTGTTATTTTGGAGGTACTGCATTAGTTGATTATGAACAACTCTTTCTAATATTTTGAATAAAGGTGATAGGATTGCTATTGGGCGATAGTTGGTGAGCTCTAAGGAGTTACCTCCTTTGTGCAGTGGAATAATATGTGATGTTTTCCATGAGATGGGAACTTTGCATTCTAACAGAGATCTATTTAAGAGAATAAAGACAGGACAGGCTATAGCTTCAGCTGATATCTGAAGGAAGTCTCCTGGTAGCATATCAGCTGCTTGAGTGGTTGGTTTAAGTTTCCTAAGGAGTTTAGAAATTGCCTTGGTGGACACCGAGTGAAGGTGAAAACTGGGGGTATTGTTTTGTATATTGGGTTGGGTTGGTGTAGTTATTGGTGTGGGGCTGCTAATGCTATTTTGGCATTGGCAAAGGTCTGGACTGCTTCAATAAAGTATCTGTTAAATTGAGTGGGAATGTTTTTATGGTTATTTGGTAGCACAGGGGTTGGAGTAGTGGACTTTCCTAGGTGTAGTATACCATTTATTGTGGCCCAGAATATTTGGGGGTTGTAAGCATATTTTTCTTGCATATTTTTATAGTAGCTAGATTTGTCTAGCTTGATTTGTTTTTTTGGCTTTGTTACAGAGCTCTAGATAGTTTTGTCTCAAAGTAGTGGTTTTGTTTTTTTTTCATACTGAATCCAGGCCTTGTCCCTTTCTTTAATTATAGTTTTAGTATCCTTTCTTAGCCATCGGGCATAGTTAGTTTTTATTCTAATGGTTCTGGGGGGTGCATGATGATTTAAGATTTTTATGAAGGTTGTGTTAAAGTATTCCACAGCTTCGTTTAGAGATAGTTGTTTTAGGGAGTCCAGTTTCAGCTTTTTAGTGCATTGATGAAGTCAGTAGCTATAAAGGTCTTTTTGTTTCGAACTACTCCGAGGATGGGTTGGCTGATGGTTTAGGATCTGTTCATAATTAAGTAGATTGGATGATGGTCACTTAGGGTATCTGGAATACAGTCAGGTTGCTGTGCAAAAGTGGGGTCAGATACCAGGATCCAGTCTTAGATGGACTGACGTTTGGATGTTTTGTCAATTCTAGTGGGGGTGGTTATAGTTTGGGTAAACCTGTGGAAGTTAATAAAGGCAGAGGGATTATGACTGGAGCAGTTAAGCCAGTCAATATTGAAGTCCCCTAATAGTATGGTTTCATGTGGTAGGGAGCTGGAGATCCAATTAAGCAGGCTTTCCATTCAGTGATGTTATTGCCTGTTGGGATATAGCCACCTGCAATAATTATGTGCCTGTTGGCATTTATTTTTAATTTGGCAAGGATTAGTTCTACATCTTTGACTTATTGGGTATTATAATCTAGTTGTTCTATGGTGAGATGATTTTGGAATAATATTGCAACACCTCCGCCCTTTTTCTCTAATCTGTCTCTTTGGATAATGTTATAACCAGGGGCAGTAATCTCATTATTATGGTGTTGTGGTTTGAGCCATGTTTCAGTTAACACAGCGATATCTGGTTTGTATAGGACTAGTAGGGCATGAAGGTCCTGAATTTTGTTAAGTATACTTCTTGCATTAATGTTTAAGAAGAGGAGAGCTGAGGTAGGTCTGTGGTATAGGGGATGTAGCTGATTTGAGTTTGGGTTGGCTGATGTTTTGGGTGTTGGATTGGGGTGTATGTCCCCACTACAAGTGAGTTTATGGAGTATGTGTAGATAGAGTTTGATTAATTTGTGAATTATTTTAATTTGTCTTTGAGAAGAGTGGGGAATAGTTTTGATTGTTGGTTTATTGCATGAGTGAGAGAAGGCTTGGGAGGAGGTAAGGTCGCATGGCGATATAGGGATGTTTTTTAGTTTGATGGGATTGGCTATGGATTACTGCTGATCCTCAAAATATTCCTTTTTCTCAAAAGTATGATGATCCAACAGATGGTATATATAAGTTTCAGAGGTTGGGGGCCCCCTCTGCCCCCCTCACACTGGGGTGTGGATGGGGTGTGCCCCCTAAAAAATAACATTAAAGGAGAAAAACAGCATTCAACATTCACTGTTCTGTTGTGTTTCTGGTCTCTTGTCATGCCTGGGCTTGTTATTATGAGTCTTGAAATTTCAGGAGGGATCTTCCTGACCCCTCCCTTCTAAAATGGCCACTTTGTCAGTGGTACATTTGTGATGTTTGACTGTGATCATTTTCTGGTCAGTCTTCTGACACAAGCATTATTTTATTTCTCATTATTCATTTCCCTGTCACAATTAAAAACATTGCATTACAACTGTTGTCCATGCTGTTATCACTACCCACAGTTTAGCATGATCTTCTACCAGTGTTTTTTTTTAATTTATCTGTCAAAAGAAGGCTATTCTTAAAGGATTAAGTATATTCTCCCTACATTCATCTCTTACTAATGCTGAGAGTTCATCAATAAGAACTAACAAAACATGCACCCAAGCAGCTCAGATCAGTGTTGTTATGATGTAATATCAGGACATGGATTTGATAGCTGGGGCCTGTTACTATGTCAAAAATAGGACACAACACAGCATGCTAAAAACAATTTCATGACATCTCACTTTTGCAATCATTTTTGTCTCTTTATGGTAACATTTCATTACTACA
Organism: Protopterus annectens; assembly: GCF_019279795.1. Taxonomy (NCBI): domain Eukaryota; kingdom Metazoa; phylum Chordata; order Ceratodontiformes; family Protopteridae; genus Protopterus; species Protopterus annectens. The sequence goes on from NC_056731.1 coordinate 30,287,561, forward strand.
TTAGTACATTAACTCTACAAGCAAAATTTTTTCCCTAAAGAGCTCTGACGGAAGAAAAGTAGTTTCTGAAATAAATTTATCATTCTGGTATTGTCATTTAGTATAGAATAAGTGCAGAACCTTTTGTAATAAAGATTCAATAGCACAAATATAAAAATCAGTTTGATCATAGGCTAACAAATTGTTAACAAAATCAAAATGTTGTAGATGTGCCAGGGCTCAGTAGCTGTCCTGAATAATTCAGTGACTCTCATTTATCAGCTTTGCTCTAGATTTATAGCCCAGAGCCCTCTGAAAATAAGCATTTGTAGTAAAACTAATAGTTAGACAATTTACTCCTTCTTGTATGTGAACACTATAATTAACAAGACAGTTTTTAAATAATACATTAATTTCACTTGCTTCTCTTTTAAGTAATATGACAGTTCAACTTAAGTACAAACTTCCTTTTTATTAAAATATGTGTGTCCTGTTCAGACAAAATAGTTCCCTATTGTTTTCACTTTCTTTGGCACAATAGCTGGGTTGCCACTTCAGAAGGCTAAGATGGACTTCTATAAATTGGAGACATTCCAGCATTTATAAATCAGGGGACATACAGATGTTTTGACCATTAAAATGAGCCAGAGTGATGCCAAAAAATGTATTACCATTCCTTTCAGTAAAAGCGATATTCCTGCTAAATACCACATCAATTGCAACACCTTGACTATGCATTTAGTGGTGAGACACCTGGGCACACAGGTTGACAGCAACCTTACCTTTGACCAGCATGTCTCCACAGTGGTAAGAAGGGCATTCTATATTGCTCATCTCATAAGTAAGGGCATTGCCTCCAGAATAAAAGAAGTTATTACTTCCCTGTACTCTTCCCTCACCAGGCCAATAATTGAGTACAATGCCCCTTTTGGTATGTACCTTTCTTAGCACCTGCAACAACTGGAGAAACCACAAAGGTTCATCACAAGGAAAATTCAAGGTCTTCATCATCTGTCCTATGGGGATTGTCTGAAATCACTGTCGCTTTATTCTGTTTCATACAGACTACTCAGAGGTGATCTCTGCCTTGCATATAAGGCAATCTCTGACTCTGCTTTATTGGAAATGCTTCATATCCGAAAGTCAAATGGTATATAGGTTACTCGCTCTAAAGACCTTAACCTGGTATGTGGCATTAATAAAACCTGCTGGAGGGGCAGATTTGTCTCCCAGAGGTTACCACACCTTTGGAACAGACTTCCACTTCATGTCAAACAGAGCACCTCATTGGCACTCTTCAAATGTAATCTGGATGATTGGATGGGTGACTGTAAATTCACCCTGGGGATCTCACCTGTGTCCATCTTGGACAGGGGCAATAGGTGCTGATCATGGAAATAAAGGTAAGAACTTGGCCAAGCTTGTAAGAGCCCAAGGGCCATTAGCCTAGTAACTTCCTATGATCCTATGACTGTAGAATACAGAAAAAATAAACAAATAATGAATTTAAGATTACACAACCTAATCGTTACTTACTATCAGGATGGATAGTGTTATTAACAGGATTATTGCAGTGAAGCAAATATTACTTTGATTTACTTTTCTTAGTGCATACATTCTGTCTAGGGGTGCATGTGTGTATATGTGTGTGTGTGTGTGTGTGTGTGTGTGTGTGTGTGTGTGTGTGTGTGTGTGTGTGTGTGTGTGTGTGTGTGTGTGTGTCTGCATGTTTCTGTTTATCTAGGTGTGTGCTTAACAAATCATAAAAACACTGACATGAAATACAGCTTGTCAAAGAAATAAAATAAAAAAGAAGGAAATGCATAAAACACCTATGACACTACTTGATAACTCATGACCAATAGTAGATTACACAGAGACTTCCAAGATGGCTGCACATTGAGTAACAGCTTAATTTCAGCTTTCCCTGTGTGAAAACAGAAACCCATAAGAGAGAGCTAGTAAACCTGTATTTTTGTGTAAGTTTCAGTAAGTAGCTAGTAAGTACATTGCCTGGATGCCAGCAAAAAAGAAATTCAGAGAACCTGAAAGAAAATCAATCACAAAAGGTGAGGAACAAGCACTGACTGGGAAGAATTCTGCAGATGTTCAGCAAAAAAGCAGTGCACGCTCCAGCTTTGGTGCAAGATATGACTTCTAGTAACCTGAAGGAAAAGTAAGTCAAATGTACTCAAAGCTGATTAAAATAAATGAAACACTGAAGGAGTATATCATCTCAAATAACAAAATGCTGGAAAAATATAGGAAGCTTTAAAAAGATATTCAGATGAGGTGATGAAACTGTAAAATCAGAGGTTGAAATGAAGAAAAGGCTGGCTGAATACAAAACTGCTCAAGAGCAGATGTTTCCAAAAGTAATAGAATTAGAGGACAGATCACGTAGGGAAAACCTGAGATTTTCTGCTGTACCAAAGAAGCTGGAAGGTACAGACTGTATTAATTTTATGAAAGCACAAATAAGCAACTGCGCTAGTATTCCACAGCAGGAGTTGTTAACTGAAAGGGCACATGGTGTGTATGCCAAACCTGTCCATGAGAAAGCAACCTAGACCTTTAATAGTAAAGATGCAATCCTACCATCAGAAGGAGTTGATTCTGACAAAACTGTGGCAGAAGGACAAAGTAGCAAATGTGGATGACAGTAGAGTGTTTGTGGAAAACAATAACTCACACCAGGTTGAAGAGGAGTACATTTAATTCCCCGAATCAGGGAATCTCGAGGGGCAGGCATGATATTCAAGCTGCTGTAGCCAGCTATTTTCAGAATATTCTTTCCTGGAGGGACAAAGTCATTTTTGATGCAGAGCATGCTGAGTTATGAAACAGAAGAATGTTCTGCTTCTTGTTCTTCTAGTAACAAAGATCACAAAGAGCCTATGCCAATGAATCCTTTTCCAACATTTCAACAGAAAATGTTTGAGAGACAAAAAAAGCACAATAATTGACTAGAAGAACAAGGAGTATGTTGGAAATGAAGCAGAGACTGGATATTAGGGATAGAGATCAACAGAAGTAACACTAGCAATTCAGAAATTGACAAATAAATGTGGGATTATAAAGCATTACTTATATTTGAGAAACATGACAGAACAAAAAAACCTGGAAATATTGGACATTTTTGACTTTGTTAAACTTGTAGGAGACTCTAAAGTATATGCCCTACTTTATGCCATTAATCTTTGGAAGAACATTTTAGACAGGAAGGAAAGACTTAACTGTAAGTAACACAAAATTTTGTACTTAACAGTAGTGTTTATATAATGCATGGTGTAATCTGTATGCTGTAAAATAAAGTTTTCTCTGTCATTTTTGAGTGTAATAGTGATACTAAAGTAAACAGGTGCTCCAGCTTTTTTTTTTCCTTCTTCTTTCTTTCCCCTTGTTCATTTTTTCTCTTTGTTCAGTTTTAAGAAATGTAGGCAATGCAATGTAAAAATAAAAAAGATATAAAGTTTGGTCAAAAGAGCAGGATACAAGAAAATGTATTTGCTTTTTTCACTCTTGCACAGGGAAATGACTGGATTAAGGCCCTTGGCTTGATTTAATAACACATTTTTAGTGAAAGCAAATAAATAAAAAAGAACACAGTGTCTAGCAAATAAATGAGAGCTTGTAGAAGCAACTCTGTATCTGGTTCTCATGTCCCCATGGGGACAATATGATAAAGAGCAATAAAAACATAGTACTTACGTCTTTCAATGGCTAGGAGATAATGTTTTCTGAAAGCATGCAAGTGTTTTCCCAATCTGGGAGTATAATAAAGATAAGACAAACCAAATAGTACTTAGTAGAAGCACAGGCTGCACCATGTGTCTTAGCATGGATAACCTTCCTTTTAAGTTAACCCAAGTCTATAAGTGTGGCTGTCAGTCTAGAATAATTGTTCCCATTGGGAATGTAAAACTTCAATATTTGAAGATATGCATACTTTTGTGTGTGTTAGTATTCAGTTAACAGGTTTTAGGGGTGTATCAGAGGGTATGTTTTTTTGAGGGTTTTCAATAAAACAAAAAAGTTTTGTAAGATGTGATATAGGCTCAAATGAATATGACAAGAAACAACTGTATAAAAGACCAACCTGCCAAACATTAGTGTGTGTGTGTATATATATATATATATATATATATATATATATATATATATATACACACATATACAAAAGGAAAAGAGTAGTGAACTATATTAAAAATGTAGAGTGCAAATAGTTATGCTACAAGAGACACATTTGGAAAGAAATGAACATGTGAATTTGATAAAGTTTTCAGGATGGTTATTCAGAGGAATACCTGGGACAAAGGAATAGAAGAATATTTATATTAATTGCAAGAGGTGCTCCAATAGTGATAGAAAAGGATAAAAAATATAATAACAGTAGATTTGTACTACTAAGGGGATACTGGCAAGGGAGGATGATTACACTGGCATGTATTTATATTCCACCAAAAACTGCTATAAAGGAACTTAAGAAAATTTGGGGAGAAATAAGTGGCTCTCAGCAGGGAATGTTACTTATAGGTGGGGACTGGAATTTGATTTGCAGCAGTGAAGTTGTTTCTGGGGGCCCAGAAGGGAAAATATAACAAAGGAGGGTAGATTTTTGAAGAAATGTATGAAAATATTTGGCAATGAAGATGTGAATTGAGTAGAAGGAGTTCATAGTGAATTTACATATTACTCCCCAAGATACAAAAAAATGGTCTAGACTAGAAAGAACATATTTCAGAGGAGCATGTACATTTAATTGAAAGTTTTGATATGCATCCAATAACTATTCCAGATCACGTGCCAACAGTCACTAAAATAAAAATGCAGGGTAATGAAATAAAAAGGAGTCACTGGTGGATTCCCATCTATCTGGTGAAAAGAAATGAATTTAAGGAGTGGGTAGTGGAAATTATTTGGGAGTTATTAGCGAAGATAGAACTTTCTTTTGAAACTATAGCTAGGGAGAGGGATACAATTAGAGTTTAAAAATAGGGTGGAAATAAAAGAAAGAAGATATAGTTAAAAAGTAACAAGAATTATTTAGAGGGACTGACAAAGGTTAAAGTATTGCAGAATAGGGGGAATCTCACAAAACAAGAAGAGGTCCAATTGCAGAATGATAAACAGAAAATAAGGTATTACCTCAATATTATGCAGGAGTTTAGAAAGATTGCTGTTAAGCAACTGTTTTTTTTGCCAATAGATCCAGAGCACAAAAAATTTTAGCACAAAGACTCAGGGAACAAAAAGTAGAAGGGGGAATTGCCAAGCTTAGGGAGTCTATAACAAGGAAGATAACAAGAGATCCTGTAGTGGCACTAGAAATATTTCAAAAATGTTACGAAAGTCTGTATAAAGCAGAGAAATATGGAAATCATGAAAATGTACAAATAGAAATGTTTATGGAAGAATTAAATGTGCCAAGGTTAGAAATAGATGAGGCTCAATTACTAACAGTTAGGATAAGCGGAGATGAGATAAAAATGGTAATGTATAAGTTCCCAGGAATAGATGGTGTTCTATAGAAGTTTAGAAACTAGGATGGAAAAAACTGATAAGAATCTGGAAGGTTTTGTTTAACGGTATTTTAAAAGGAGGTGAAGCACCAACATCCTGGAAGAAAGATACGGTGGCTATAATAACTAAAGAGGGTAAAGACCCATCAGATCCAGCTTCATACAGGTCCATTTCAATCTTAAACCATGATTAGAAAGTGTTTATGTCTCTAATGGCTAAAAGAATGGCAAAGGTGATGCCAAAATTGATAGATATGAATCAATGTAGTTTTGTGGAGGGGAGGCAAACATTTGACAATATTAACAGAGCATTGATGATCCAGAGGGAAGCAGAATGTAAGAAAATACCACTGTTATTTGTGGGTCTTGATGCAGAGAAAGCATTTGGCATTGCAAGGTGGGACTTTATAAGCAGGGCAATGGAAGCATTTGCATTCCCTGATGTAATTATAAGATTGAGGGAAAATTAAAGTGGTTGGGTTCCTCTCTGATAATTTCTCTTTGAGCAGAGGAACAAGGTAGGGGTATCCTCTTTCCCCTTTATTATTTGCATTATATTTAGAACCATTGACAAAGAAAATAAGGGACTCAGAAAGTCAAGGGTGTAATTGGTATAGTAGTCAAGAAACGCTGGCTCTATTTGCAGATGATATTATTTTATACCTAACAAAACCAGAAAAGAACATTTCAGTGTTGTGGAAAATTTTGAGACAGTTTCATATCTTTTCTGGATACAAAATTAATGACACTAAAAGAAAGGCAATAGCTGTATTTATGTACCCACACACAAATTAGTTCAGCAATATCCATATTTGAGGACATGTTAAAATGAAATACTTAGGAGTTTTGATTAAAAGGGATTCTGGTGTAGCAGCTAAGGATATGTGGCAAGAGACTAAACAAAAGAATACAAAAACTGAGAAATTGAAAGCTCTGTTTTATGGATATGGATAGCAAGATACAAGCAGTTAAAATGCTTTTAGTCCCTTTAGTTGCATACACAGGTCAGGCATATTTTTACCACCCAGAAGAGAAGTTGTGGATAGCAATTGATAAAGAGCTTAAGGATTTTATCTGGGAGAGGAAGACGACAAGAGTCAAGTAAGATAAGCCGATTCTTCCAATAGAACAAGGAGGTCTGGGATTACCGGATTTGATGGGGTATTTCAGAGCTACACACTTTAGGCTCCTATACATAGCACAAGCAGAAGCCTGTAATTCACAGTGGAAAGGGATGATGATGAAATAGGGGAGAAGCTAAAAAACAAGGAGAGACTGGGATTTTGGATGCAGATCCTTAAGGAGAATAACAATAACCGTGCAGAATATTTTATTCATAAAATAGCAAAAAGTATTCTAAGAACTAAGTCAACACAGGAATGGAGAAAGGAGATTCTACAGATAGGAATGATTGCAATTAGGGATACAGATAATAGGCAAGAAGGGGTTGGAATTTATTGCAGAAAACTGGAAAAAGAACCAAGGAATTAGGATCAAATATTAGAGAGGGAAAGGTAATAGAATGAGAAGAGTCCAAGAATTTATTTGGACTGCAGGCTAGAGATTGCCTTCCCTACCAAGGAATGATATCAGAGCATAGGAAACAGGAAAGAAATAGGGGGATGCTAAGTGAAAGATCAGCACTGGTGGAATTTTAGTAGAATCTAGAACAGAAGCTGCTGTTAAAAAAGGAATAAGTAGTAGATCATATAAAATATTGCATGATAACTATAAGAATCAGTCAGAGGAGGTTAGAAAGGATTGGGAAGAGAGATTAGATAAGCAATTCATAAAGAAACAATTGGGGATATATGCAACAAAGTCTAGAAAATTTAGGATCTTTGCTTGGAAGTGTTTACATATTTTTTTATACTCCAAGTAGACTCCAAAGAATTTTTCCTCAGGTACATAGCAAATGTTGGAGGTGTGATGGGGAAGAAAGAGGTAATTAGGAACATATTTTCCTGGAGTGTAATGAGTTGGCAGACTTTAAAAACTCCCTGCAGACTACAATGTCAGAAATACTGGGTGAGCAAATTGATATGACTAAGGAAATGATTTTTTGAGCAATGATATAGAATCGGAATTGCCTAGACATAATAAGGCCTTGCTAAGGTGACTGCCAAAAATGCAATTACTATAGAATGGAAATCAAAGTCTAAACCAACTGTATTTGAAGTAGGAAATATAGTAACAGATAAAACAACTGGAAATGGGATCTTTAGAAAAGAACAGGAGCAAATTTCATAGAAAAAATGGAAATTGTGGGAACAGTACATGCAGATGAGGAATGAGGTTTAAAAGAATGAGCTATGTAATGTTTGACTGACAGTGACTGGATAAATTATAAGTAATGTATAATGTTTGCAACTAAAATTATGTCAATATAGTCTGTTTTCATTTATATAAATGTACGATTGACTATGTCATAAGTGACAATTTAATAAAGATGTTCCTTGTTTAATAAAAAAAAGCAGATTACACAGCCCAATATTTGCTTTTGTGTACCTTGGACTTGATTCCAAAATAGTTTACATTTAGGGCAAGATACTGCACTGACTTTGGAAGTCTTCACTTAACAGTTGTACCACAACTCAGTGTTTTATGGCAACTGTGTATTGGTTTGGAAACAAGTGGGCTATCTACATTTCATACAGTCTTTCCATTCTGAAGTTGGGTTCACCAGATCTTCCATGCTCTCTGCTTTTTTGGCCTTCTCCTCATTTAACTCCTTTAACTCTTATGGCTTGCCTTCCAAATCCTAATGGAATCATATCTAATGCTACTACATTTGCGCTAGAAAATAAAAGTAGATATGTATGTGGGCATGTTAGACAATTTCCACAATATGTTAAGTCTCCTGTGGCTATCATTATCCCAGGTTGATTTGTAAGACTAATCCAAGTAAGGAACTGATCAAATATGTTTGTCTTGTTAATAAAATGGCATGTGTAACCTTAAGTGCATCATATTTTAATCATGCATACATTAGAATGCCTGCTACATTTCACACCATGAATGCCAAAATATCTGCAACATTTAGATTGTTTTTAATATTTTTCTGCTTCCTGCACAAATGCTACATATTACACTAACTGTATGTTAAAAAAAAAAAAAAAATATATATATATATATATATATATATATATATATATATATATATATATATATATACACTTATATAGACACACATATATATATATATTAAATATCATCTTTATGAATTTAATGCTTATTAAGCAACACTGAAGGCTTTCTTCAGATCTCATTCTCTGCTCCTAGTTTGTACCGATTGCTTAATTCCATCTGGTAATATGCAATCAGTGATGACATTTGTCACATTACAAAATTAGTGTAGCAACTGTTTTAGCAATCCTAAAAAACAGAGATGCACAATTACTTTTGTCATTGCAAAATGCACAGGGCTGTGCAGTACAAGTGATAAAATACAAGGGGTTAAAACAACAGTAAAATGTATAAGGAAGAGATAATTGACTAAAATGAAGCCCTTTGAAGCCATTTGTCCCAGGGCATAGTAATGGTTTAACTGCGGGAAACACTGTTGGTCATAGCACTAATACCTACTGCTGATTAGCTGATATTTGCCAAACCCATTTCCCAATATCTAGCCTTAACAATGTCTATATATGTTCAGACTTAGAAAACTGTATCATGTGATACAACCCACATGCTGTATGCTGTGCTCATTTTATTTGGAATAATAATAATATACATATTAGAATAACTGAGTCTACCAATCTATGGATTACACATCTATAACTCTAACAGTAATATGCAGCAACAAATGAGGAGCCTAAGGTGACATACATAAAATGATATAAAAATGAAGGGTGATGTAAGACTAGTAAATGTTTTGAGTGATTTAACAAAATGTGTTCTTTTGTAAATATGTTTCCAGAACATACCTGGCAAGCCAAAAAATCCACGCAAGGAGTCATTCGGTAATGTATCACATAGATATATCCCTGACAACATAATGCCTCACATGTTTTGCTGAAGTAGCTGGTAAGGTCTTTTACATCAACCTGTACTTTTTTTGCCTTACAATGGCACTATAAGCAGGAAATGAAAAACAGTATGGTTGTGACCATTCCTAGCTTATATACAGCAGTAATGCCCAAGGCAGCACTCTAAGTGATTCATTTTACTTTATCATTTGTCTTACTGTAAGACTACAGGATGGAGTAATCATTCTGTTCATCTTGTTTCATAGCCAAGTTTTCTCCCCATATAACTCCACAAAATATGATGGTGTCTGTCTCTCCTTGTCTATAAGTTGACTTTTTTAAACTGACGAAGCTGCAGTTTATTAAATTCAAACATTTCTAAGCTAACATTAAGACAGCTGCCAGCTCAGTTTTTAAATGACATTCTTTGTTTTTTTGGTTGCCTTATGAGTGTTTTCATATAGACATGATCAGTATTCTTGATTTTGCAAGAAATGTTTATTTCTATAGCAGACAGTATGAAAAAGACTGAAAAGTATAAATAATAAGTATGTATAAGGTAGGGAGGTAGGATTCCCCCTATTCGGATGTAAGAAAATCAGCCAGTTTTACTGCTAAAACAATAAGGGAATCATAAAACATGTTCACTGCATTTGCAGCTAACAAAGATCAAAGATAGTCAATTAGAAATAAACTCATAATCGTTTCAGTAGCTAATTGGTGTATGCCCAGATCCAATGACCTGTAGATCAAGCTCATGGAGGAGTGGAGTCTCATGGTAAATGAAGGGCAAAAGGATATCTTCCAGGAGGATGAACAACACTGTATGATTGCTATTATTAAGTACATGATTTATGGCCTTTAAATGTTGTTTAGCAAACAAAGGATAACAGAACATAAACTGACATTAATTATCTTTAATTGCACATCATGTAGCTGTCATGTCTTATACCATTACTGTAGTGAAATCACAACAACCTTGGCAGTAGTGTGCATCAGGATTAGAAAACATCCCTCACTAGAGGATTTACAGTGAACTTAATAATGGGCATTCGCACTGTAAGCCTATGAATCTCACAGAACATCCAATATAAACAACAAGTGACTACAGCTAGAATTATAGCTTAACTAGTATAAACCAAAATTACTTGGCAAAACAGAATTGAGTAAAAACAGATTCTTATGTACACCTGCCAAAATCATCCAAGATTGTGTTACATTTTAAGAAAACTAACCAGGTAATATACATGGTGGTGTACTATCACTCGTTAGGAAGGATGAGAACCTTGTACCAGATCTAACTGCTAAGGACAATTCAAATACTGATAACAAACCTGTTTGTTTTTTTGATACAAACTATCACTGCTGGCCCCACCAAAGTCCTCATTGCAACTATTACATCCTACCACCAGGATTCATTAATACTTCCAGATCCTTAGTAGACACCATCCTAAATCCATTAAAGCATCACAAATTAATAATACTGGAAGATATTGACCTAGACTGAGATGGCCACATAAAACACAACTCAGCAATGTAATGATGTGAAATCTCTCACAAGTAGTACAAGGAGGCATCATATCAAACTATGTAAACCATAAATCATTAGCCGTAGAATCTCTTCTTACAACTATGCCAGAAAAGTTGCAAATGCTGTAAATATTACCCAGGTTGCTTAATGTCCTTACTCTCACACTAACTAGTTTTGGGGATTTTTCTTAAAACAAAACCCTCCTCACACTTATATAACTGCAATACAAATGAGACTTCTTAAGACATCCCAACTTTAGAACTTACCACAATGGAATGGTCAGTCATACTGAATTCAAATGGCAGTAAAAATGTCCTCTTAGTATTTTATAATATATTAATACTGCTTCAGGACAAGATTTACCATCCAACAACTATAAGATTGAAAGGGCAAAAGAATGTGGCTAACCCCCAAATTCTGTATGCTCATGAAATAAAATGACCAGGCTTTGAAATATGAAAATCTGACTGCAGTAGTGTACAGCAAAAGCCTATCTGTAAAAAGGTGAGACAATCCATGAGAATCGAAATAATGACAACAAAACTTCATTAGTTGAGAAAAACGAAAGAATGTACCCCAAGGCAAACAATTTTAGAATAAAGTTAAAACACCATCCACCGATAACATTTTCTCAAACAAAAATAAGCACAACACAATATCAGTTGACTTACATAACGCCATCAGACTTAATATATCCAGTTGATCTAAGCCCACCCATCTTTCCTTTACCAGTCCACACCCCAGTACCTAGCAAACCATGACAATGACTGCTAAACTACCGTCCCTTTTATTTTAAGAGTCACAAGAAAGGAAAGAAGATTATGGGGGACAGTTAATTTGTAAACACATAACCCATAATTTCAATTAATCAGTTAAACTAAAATGTCCCAGTCATTCAAGCATGCCATCATAATCCCACTGCCAATAGTAACCAAACTCAAGACAGCTGAAGATCTTTGTCCTATAACAAATATTAATCGCCAAGCAAAAATATAGAAAAAAAATATTTAGAGCAGATATTACAAAAAATCTCATCAAAAGTCATACTAACTGACATTTAGCATGGCTTTAGACCAAAGTATAGCACCACAACCGCTATCTTCTCCTTCTTGCTAATGTTATAAATACAACCATGGACACTGATAAATTACCTGGTACAATCTTCATAGACCTAAAATGAGATTTTGAAGGTGAAATACTATCCTAATTCAAAAACTAAAGTCCTGCAGATTTTCAGATGATGTAATTCAATGGTTTAATAATTACTTTTGCAACAGAACCTTCAGCATTAATTCTAATTGTGGGCAAATCATCACAAGCACTTGCTGCATAGACATATGCCTGGACCGTGTACTGAGCCCGTTACTCACTGTTTATTAATGTCTTGCCATCTGACATACCCCACCTTAACTGGGTTTATATGCAAGATAACATCATTCTCACCAAAGCAAACAAAATCAACCCAATTCTTAAACATATTATCACAAGATGATTTTTATATCTTTTGGAAATGATTAAATAATTTTCAGGGAATTATTCCTAATTCCCTACTGTTACCCAGCAGAATGATGTAGGTGTTACTATAGACCAAACTCTTCCTTTTTTATCTCAAGGTTCAGTTCAGTAAAGTACTAACAAAACTAAAAGTTGCTTATAAAATATCCCATTTATACTGCATGAAAGCCAGAAAAGCCATTGCCAACGACATCTTTCTCTCTAGATTCTAATATTCCCTTCCCATTATTTATTTACAGTCTTTTCTTAATATGGACATCCTACAAAAGACTGCAAATAAAATACAAAGGTTTATTCATCTTTGACCCCACAGTGATTATCACTACATGACTATTAACAAATCAGACCGGCAACACAAACCCAGCTGGGTAATCCTTCCAACTAAATACACATTCACATCCAAACGCATTAATGACCACTAATACCCCCTGCTGATAAGCAAACTAAAATTTAGAAACAATCCTTACCCCCTTAGAAATTAAAATGAAAATCTACTCTAAAAACCACCCTATGTTTTAGCAGTAGCTGAAAAATCCTTTTACAAAAGTGTGTCTGTCATCGGGAACAATTCCTCTTTTGACATGTATTGCTCTAAACATATCACTCAACTTGAGAGACTGCATAAGACCCTAACTAAAAAGATAAGTGTTCACAAAAATCTTAGCTATCCAGACTGAGGGGCAGTCCTATCCCTCTCTCCTCAGTTTCTTATAGACTCCTCATTGAGGATCTTTGTCAAACTTTTTGAGACATGAAATTTCCAACTCTCTTTGAACTTCCATTCCTTCACAAAAAAATAGTTCTTCAAATATCAGGTTAAAGGTACTAAACCTTCATCAACAGATAAATAAAAGACATCTTGGCATGGTAGATACATGTCTCGGTATATACCTCATCTCTGGAACAAACATCCACTATATGTGAAGCAGAGTAGCACCTTCGTCACCTTAACGTTAAACCTAGATAATTGGACTCACAGCATTAAACTGTCCCCTCATCTATCTTATATTGTCCTTCTCAAGGCAACAAGGAACTTTTGAATATGGATTATTTGCTAGGCTTGTAATGGTCTGCAGACTGATTGACTACTATTTACTTATAAACCTATGAACAGACTTCCCACAAAAATATGGAACAGCAATAATTTCACTAACTTTAGACAACTTCTCAAAAAAACATCTTCAACAAGAAAGTAAGTGCACCTGCTGTAACACCCCAGGTTAGACACAGGTAAGTAGTACAATATCTCTTATGTCTATAGTGTTTCATATTTCTGCAATTAATAACCACTATCGCATGACATCCTAAATTGTACTTACTTATTTTTCACCCTAAAATCATTCTTCCCAACCCCCTTATCACTTACCACCTAGTCATTTTGAATGGTCTCTCCTAGATTACACCCTATGAACAGAGCCAGCTCATGGTCAAATGGGGATCTAGGCAGGGTAATGGACCAGCCCTCCCCCATGTATGCAGCCATTCCACAGTCCCATTACTTGTCCACCACTTACCATAAACACTGTTCAAAGTTCTCAGCTGGCACACTATTTTCTTCTTTCATTTTGAAATGAAGACGGGGATGTGGATTTCATTTAAAACTTTTAATTTTTTTATCATTTGTTGACCAGATTACTTCCACTAGGCTAGTAGTCTCTTTGCAGGGGAGACCCTTGGTGGTATTTATACTACTACAGAAATTTAGCCGAGGAATTGGGGAACTTCACCCCTACTCTTTTCGACAGCTGAGGTGGATTTAAAAGATCTCATACCACCTACCATCAACACAGGCAGATGGAGCCTTGGTTTAACATCTCATCAACAGGATGACATACTCAGAGTGCACTGCAGTGTCAGCAATTCATCTACATGGTGTGGGAGTAGAACCTACAGCCTTCTGCATCAAAGGTGAGCATGCTGCCTACTGCACTACTAACACTGCTTTCAGATTTTATAGCATAAACACTGATGGCCATTTGCTAAACAAAACGACTGCACAAGGAAAAGAGACAGTGTGAGCAACAGTAAACTTATATTCCCCTGAAGCTCACATTCATTGAAAATACATTGATATTCATATTCAATGAAAATGAATTGAAACTCGCATTCACTGAAAATTCATTCAAACTCGCATTCATTGAAAATGTATCTGGCCAGTGACAGATTAAGTTAACCTTGCCTGTTTTCAAACTATAGGCCCCTTGCATATACTTTTAGGACCATGCATAAATGAGTGTGCTATTTGATTCACCTTCCTGATTTAATGTATTTCTTGTTAAATGCAGCAGCATTCATTAGAGTGCATTTTAAATTTGTAGTTTTGAACATTTTTTCCTTTAAGCAATGAAACAAAATGTATGACCCAATAAATGACAAAAGTACCCATTTCAAAACATTTCACCCACTTCTAATGACTAACTGTCACCATAGGTATGGTAGTTAAAGCTCTTGTTTCCTGTAACTAAGGTACAGGGATGGAGCCTGAGCAAGTTAATTAACTGACCTGCCACTTCTAGCTGGGGTAATACGCACACATAAACATGCACACACATTCTCGCAAGTTCTCTGGCATTCATAGCTGTCAAAAATCAAAAAGGCTCCAAAGCTGCTTCAGTCTTGCTCTGCTGAAAATCAATAAGTCTTCAAAGCTCATAGCCCCATTTGATATCTATAATGCTGCTGCTGTTCCAGTCTTGCATGTTTTAGAACTCATATCTCTTGCACTACTCTGTGTGCCTGTGTCTACTTTGTCATTGGATGGAAAATCTTAAAGCATTTAGATGCATGCACACAGATGCAATAGAGAAAGAGTGCAGGAAAAATGTAATGTTGCTGCTCCAGTCTCGTGCATTTCCGAAATCAGATCTTGTACATTGCTCTTTATGAATCTGTCCACATTTTCATTTGCAAGAAAATCCTAAAGCAGTAAGACATACGCGTGCAGACACAACAGAGAGAAAGAGTGCATTGGAAAAATGTAATGTAGGAAAACATTTACTTCTTTTTTAAATGTTTTTAATTAAATTAATGTTGCGGCCAGGCCCCCCACTAGCCAACTGGCCCTAAGCAGCTGCCTAGGTCACCCAGTATCCAGCACTGCCTATGAATACAACAGTCTTTCGACATTCTTACCTATTTACTCTGGCTTTCCAATACTCCCTCATTATGCTTCCTATCTCTTATATCTCATATTTATTCTTCCTTCCTTTCTGTCCTAATTACTCTTTCCAGCATAACACTTTCTCTACATACTTACTTGACATAGCTATTCCCTACCTTCACAGTTTGATCAAAGTTTTCTAAGCTAGTCATTGATTTTACCTCTCCTCCCATTATCACATATGTCTTATTATCTTGGCTCTCAATTAACTTGACCAAGGAGTACCACTAAATCTTCATTCCAGTTACTGTCTGTAGATTTACAGTCATTAAAATAACAGATGTTAGGGGAAGGAAACCCACAAAATATGACTATAGATCAACATAATATTCTTATATTAGGATGGAACTTTTAATTAGATCATTGAATTTTATTCTGTTAATTGCGTAGTGCTTATAGATAATGCTTTTGCTATTCAGTCAGTTACAACCTTGTATATATTAGATCTCAATATATGTTAGCTATGTTGCTTTTCAATATGCTACTATTCTAGTATCAGACCTTAGTAAATTCTCCACCACAGATACAATATCAGACTCTCTCAGTGACCATCTCCTAATCTGTACAAGCAGACATCTCACATATCTACTTATAACAGCATGTTTATAAAACAACACAATCTGTCAAAGTTTAACCCAGAAATATTAATTACTACCCAAACATCTATTAATTAGAACATCCTAGAAACCTCCCCTCAGATTATGCTGTAAATGAATTCAATATAACTTTTCTAAACATATTAAATAGCCTTGTATCTCCTAGAAAGAAGAGACAAAATAAATAATACAAGTTTGCTATGCAAAAGGAGTAGAATGCTAATGCAAGGTACAGAAAAAGTGTGGAAAGAATGGAAAAAAATAAAAACACCACAAAATCTCAGAAACCTCCGAATGCTCTGCAACCATAAAAAAAGCAAATAAATGAAGCCAAAAAGCTATATTATAACAGCATTCAGAATAACAGTCAACAAAACCCTCAAAATCCTGGTCAACCATTAAAGAAATCCTACATCCCAGTCAAAAATTCAAATTGCAGTAGATTTCAACTCTTATTTCATATATACAGTCATGTGCCTAACCAAAGATTCTCCAACATATAATCCCAACTCTTGCCAACAACAACATATCACCACATCCACCGTCACCTTCAAAACTGTGCCTACATCCTATATAAAACTTAAACAAACCCAAACCATGCTGTACTTCAGCTGATGACATTCCAAGTGTGTACATTAAATTAGCAGCCAATAACATTACCTATCCTGCCTCAGTCCTTATAAATAGGTGTATCCAGGAATCCTACATTCCCCCTCTCTGTCTGGGAAAAAATGGCACATTAACGCTATACAAAAAAGGAGTCAACAGATATCACTAACTTTAGACCAACAGCAATCTTATTCCCCCTCTCCAAAATACTTGAAAAATGTATCTGGAAACAATTCTTACACTATGTCCTGCAGGAAGAACTACCCACCACACACAACACAGTTTCTGGCCCTTGCATAGCATTAACACTGCACCTCTAACCTTTATAGATACTGTCAATAAAGCTAGAGATAATGGCAAACTAATCTCCTCCTTATTTCTAGACTTGTCTAAAGACTTTGACACAATTTGTCACAGGAAACTTCTACTTCAAATGTCTTTGCTAGGTCTATCTCAGCCCACCATTCTATGGTTCAAAAGTTACTTGTCCAACAGGTATCAGTCAGTAAAATGGCATTTTGCCCTCTCTCCATACGGCCCAGTCACCACCGATGTACCACAAAGCTCCGTCCTTGGACCCTCCTCTTTAACATTCTCACCAATACCCTCCACACATCCACACAACAGGCCTCCGTAATACAACATACAGATGACTCCACACTGCACATCAGACAATATGGCATAGGTTTTACAGGATGAGGAGCAAGATATTTTATAGCCTAGAGATCCTTAAACCTAAACGTTTATGTTAGCTTACTTTTCGAAGTGTTACATCTCATACCACTAACCTCGGGTCAGGTGTAGATAGACTCCAAATTAGTTTGCAGAGAACAAGTAAATTGTTGTGGGCTTTACTACACAGCCTACTTCTTATGTCATCAGTGTATCTGGAATACCAAATACTAGGAGACATAAATGAACTGGAATGATGTGGTATGAACATTGGCTCTAGATGATTATCACTGCTGATGTGACATCCAGACCCCATGTGTAGAAATGGGGGACAAAAGGGTGGTGGATGGATGGAATGATGCCCAAAATAGTGTCCCAAGGAACCCTAGATGAAATCAAATAAAATCACTCTTTTTGTTTAGTGTCAGTCTACCAAACATGTCAGATAATGAGTTGTGGAACCAGTAGAGAAGGAATCATTGTGTCCAAATTAAGGAGTTTCTGAATTAAGGTTTGTTGATCAAGATATATATATATATATATATATATATATATATATATATATATATAAACATATGAACAAGAAAGTATGCCTTGGGACATAAAATCATAAAAATAATGACTGTTGGTCATAGCAGATTCTTTTAAATAAAGCCATGTAAGTGGTACTCTATTAACCTAGCACCTAGCAGATATAATATGGTCTTCCTTAAGCTTAACAACATTACTGAAGAAGACAACAATTTTCTAAAGACTCACCCCTGACATTTTTCTTCTAAACGGGAGCAACAAGTGCAGTTTTTTAAGAAGCAGACACCTCTCCAATAACTAGGGCCTCTTAAAATGATGATAAAGAAAATCAGCATGGCCAGGTGCCAACGTTTGTTATCTGTAGTAAAAATGGCATCTGGACCAACAGATTTCTATAGTTTCACTTTATTAATATGTCCAAGAATTCTCTGCTAAGAAAGCAAGAGAGAAGCAAATGTAAACGAATCGGTCACAAACAGTTTCGTTAATGATGTAGTGGAATATTTATAGTGCAGCAACTCTTCAAAACCTTGAAAGTATTCCGTGAAGTGACACTTTGAAACAGACACTAGTGGGTCACCCATTTTCCTAAAATATCTAGAGTGCGACTGCATTGTTCTAGCATCAAATACTATAGAATATGCTTTCCTTTGTTGCTCTGCATTTAAACCTTTGCTCAGATTTCACTGAGCTTCTTTATGCAGATAACCACACTGTACTGATTTACACAACTGTATTTAGTGGCAAGCCATCCTTTTAAGCTGTATTAAAGACTGAATATAGTTAACTGAGTCTTCCTAAAAAGAAAAAAAAAACATGAAGTACAGTAGTTTGAATTGTCCTTAATGCACCTATGTAGAATTTCAGCAGAATTTTCCACTGGCTATGATTTGGACAAATAACTATAATTTAGCTCAATTACAGAAACAATTGTGTCTTACATTTATTTTTATTAGGATAGAAGAGGTGCATACCCAGTTATTTGAGAAAAGATGATAATAAGCAATGATGTTCACTTTTCCCAAATTAATTCGGGGTATCAACCCTCTAAGACCTGGTGGAGAGCAGAACATTTTAGAAAGATAGCAAGAGGATTTCCTCATAAGTGAGAAGATACAGTATTTGTCTCAGATAATAACTAAAGTAGAAAAAAGAAGCCATTATCTGCATGTTGAATGCAGTTGATGTCTTACCAGTCTAGAGATGGAAAAATTAAATCCCTAGTTAAAATCAGAAATGTATCCTGGTAATGGGAAGATGTTAATTCTAGGAAAAAGATCCATGTCAGATTTTATTATGTTTGGAAGATGATAAAAGGTCACCAGGATGACATATTATTACTACTTAATTGAATGGAATCCTCAATACAGTCAGTCTTAGATGAAGGATCTATGTTTAAGTTTCTTCTTAATACCGAGTCTT
Source organism: Protopterus annectens (assembly GCF_019279795.1). NCBI lineage: Eukaryota > Metazoa > Chordata > Ceratodontiformes > Protopteridae > Protopterus > Protopterus annectens. The sequence goes on from NC_056731.1 coordinate 30,307,066, forward strand.
TAATATAGTTTTTACACCATCAGCAGTTAAGGAATGCCCATCACATTTTAATAATTTGCATCCTCTACTGTTATTCCTAGTTCATCATGTCAAACCATGACTCAGAAACAGTAAATAAATTGGAATTAAATTATTTAACCAGGAGACTCTGCTCCTCAGATTTGTGTTTCAGATTACTACCATTAGTGACTGATAAATACACTTTTAAAAATAACTCTTTCCAAATAAAAAGGAGCATGAATCCCAAAAGCAAAACATTCTGAAATAAGAATTACTTTTAATGAGTCACTTATCCTAATGCATCACTCAATTAAGCATTAACATTTAGCCAAGAAGAATTGCAACAAAATAAACTCTGATGTTTGGATTTTGAAAAGAAGAAATAAGACATAAGGCATAAAACATTTTGTTTAGAAAGTTCTTTTCATGACAATGCATAAATCATCTGTGCTACAAGATAACACACAGGTACTGAAGGCAAGAAAATATAAATTTTTTGTACGGCATCTTACACATGATGAACTTTGGTTACATTCCTCACATACAAACTTAATACAATTCCACTTAAAGTGCCACAATTCCACACAAAACAATGTTTATTTGGTTAACTAGTATAAAATACATCTATTAGTCTTAACATAAATTTGCTTATTACTGTGTTTTAACTGTTTACTGTCCATCTGTAAATCAGTAAATTCAATAAACCCTTCCATCCCCAAGTCAATACATACAACTGATCATTCGATTTATAAAGGGAATATACAGTCTGACAATGCTTTGGCAATGCAGTTCTTGCTTCAGTCTCCACAAGAAATGTATGTCTTGAACATATATCTGCTTTTTACCATATATTTAAATGTAGATCATACACCCAATCTCTGTTTGTCCCGGTCCCCTACAATAAACACATCACACCAAATGACGTTTGATGACCTTTATTAAACTTTCATAAACATAAATCTATTGACCAATATTATTTATTAATCACAACATAAACATCCATATAACTGTTAACTAGGGCAGCATAACCTTGCTCACCCTGACCAAATAAGCAGCGTCCCTACCCCCACTCACTTATTATATTTATCAAGCAGCGTCTTTACCTCCACTCGCTTATTATATTTATCAAGCAGCGTCCTTACCCCCGCTCACTTATTATATTTATCAAGCAGCGTCCTTACCTCCACTCGCTTATTATATTTATCAAGCAGCATCCTTACCTCCACTCACTTATTATATTTATCAAGCAGTGTCCTTACCTCCACTCGCTTATTATATTTATCAGGCAGCGTCCTTACCTCCACTCGCTTATTATATTTATCAAGCAGCGTCCTTACCTCCACTCGCTTATTATATTTATCAAGCAGCGTCCTTACCTCCACTCGCTTATTATATTTATCAAGCAGCTTCCTTACCCCCGCTCACTTATTATATTTATCAAGCAGTGTCCCACCGCTCACTTTCATTTCCTACTTATTTAATTAAACATCCGATCAAATAAGCAGCGTCCTTACCACACTCACTTACTTTTACTTAAAGCAGTGCCCATCTGCTCACTTTCCTTTCCCAACTCATTGAAATGAACATCAAACCCCAGAGGGTGAACAGAAGAGGGACAAGCCTGTCCCTCACATCCATCCCCCTCCTCCATACCAAGACTTCCAACAAAACCTTCCAAAACAAACCTAACCACACATTAAAAAAGGGGTGAAGCCAAACATCATTCGGTGTACTCCATCCTCTCTGAACCAAACAGGATCCCTGCCATGAACCTCCCAAAGTCTTATCATATAAATACCCAAGGCAGCCAATTGCCTAAGCAGCTGAAATTAAACCAATGATCCCTCTGCAATGCCAAGGTAATACCCATACCCTTGTATAGTCTCTGTAAATTAAACAAATCTTCACTTATGCCAACTACAAACAGTAGCTTCATAAGTATTCCCAATTCATCACCTGCCAAATGTACCACCAGAACTCTAAGAAGCCCAATATCACCTGAAACAAAGCAAGGTCAGTTGCATGCCATCATGTATAAATGCAGCACCCTTTTACCCCCAATGGATATAATGTTGTGTTGTTGTGTCTTTCGGCTTTTCCCAGTTAGGGGTCGCCACAGCGGAACTCCGGTCCGCTAATGATTGGCAGTTGATTTTTACATGCCAAGTTGCCAGCCCTGATGCACAACCTTCAATGAAGGTACGCCCATTCACGCATGTCTCCACGCAGAAGACGCTCTAGCTGAGAGTCGAATCGGACAGCGTCTTACTGTGAGGCGACAACGCTACGACCAAAATTCAATTTCCTTTTCTAAAAGATCAATTTAATAGTAATCCAGCCATCATATCACCCATGCAACTATGCTAATTGCAGCTAAATCCTTCCTGACTAACTGAAATGCCTTACCTTGTTCCCAAACCTGAAACAAAAAACTTTCAATCCTTCCCACCAAACTCCTTCCCCCAGGCAGCTGTAACACAAATTTAACAAATGTAGCAATGCCCTAACATATGCCTTCCTTTTAAAAGTTGCCCCAGACTCCTGCACTTTGCATCTAATCCTTTCTAACGCAACCTGACACACCTCATCTAGTGACACCAACAACCCATACCACTGCCATGTTAACCAACTAAAATGAACCCTTTACCCCAATAACTTCTCCTGCTAAACTCATGATGCCAGCTAAATTGAAACTAACTCCAAATATTCAACATCCCTCCTCCAATTGTCCTTCCCTCCTGCCGGACAACAAGCCACAAACCAACCCCCCCCCCCCCAAATTATTCCCCAAGCCCAATAATTCCTAACACATTTGTAAACAAATGCAAAAACCATGAACAACTCAGTCTGTCTGCCAAAAGGCCATACCACTGTTCCAAAAGGACACCACAATGCTAAAACAACCTGCACCCACTTATTAACCTTCACCCAAACAATCCCAGTAAACTGTCCGACATGCAAACTCCAGGAGCCTAAAAGCTGAACATCCTCAATCTGCTCCTTGTCCTTGGACTTCCCCCGCAAAGCTTTTTTCTCAATATGTTACCTTCACATCTGGTAAAGAAATAACCATGGCCTACATTTTATTTATTTTTTTATTTAACATTTGTTTATCGGGTAGAAAAGGACAGCCATTCCACTCCCCCCCCCCCACAACACAACCCTCCCTAACTCCCAACCAGGTGGAGACAACACAACTGAATCACCCCTCAGCAGCATCCCCCCTCGGTGCAAAAATATTCAAACCTTATATCCCAACCACTCACACACAGCACACCAGTCCCACATGCCACCATCAGACAACCAGATTGCAGCCCAGCCCCCAAAAAAACAAGGGCCAAAGCTCCACTCCACCCAACAAACAGAGCCCAAAGAACTGAGAGGAGGGGACACTCGCCCCATCACAATAATAAGACAGATCAAACACCCAGTGACACCAAGAACTGCAAAATGAAAAGCCACAAGCAAAAGTGGTGCAAAGGCCCAAAACCAGTGACCCAATCATGTACCACTCCCACAAATTTAGAAAGCCAATAGACAACAACCAACGCTGCACCAGGCTGAAATCTCCATTTCCCCAAAGCCCACCTGCTCCTCCCCAACCATTGCCACCATTTACCAAGAGTAATTCACCACCAGGTCTCCAAAAGTAACCAGCCACAGAAGGCCCAAAACCCAGAAGAAAAAGAAGAAGAAGAGAGAGAAACAGAGAGGAAAAAAAATTATTAATTTACTCACCCAGTATCACCATGTCTCCACTGTTCCCCCAAGGCCTACCTATGTTCCAAATACCTACAGGTTGTCTGGACATAGAACTTGGCGTAGTTCACGCCAAAATGTGATTCCTTACCCAGTTACGCTTGCATGAAACCAATTAATCCCCTCCCTATCCTTATCTCATTTCCTCCCAATTATCCTACATTCCCATTTTACCTTTTCACCCCCCCTGAAGTGACTTTATTCCCCTACCCTCTTAATTTCCATTACTAATTCTACCTAACCCCCACCTGAAGATGTTCCTGGACAATTTGGTTTGTTATCAAACCTCATTAATCAAAATTGTACAAAACAGTTTCTAAAGTTTTTTCTGTCTCTAAATCTAAATGATAAAGTTTCAGGTGAAAAATGTACTATTGCTCATACATGATGAACTGCAATGCCAAGAAGACCTATCACTTCTCTCCAGAATGAATACTGGTCCATGGCACAACCAGTTTCACATAACAAAATCAGAGAAGAAAGCATGTTTATTCCAGTGCATCAGAAGCTTCAGTTCTTTTATTTATTACACACTACAATCCTCTTGTCACTACCACTGTAAAAGACAAAGATGACCTTTGTGTTTTATTTTATACCTCAGTTACTATAGCATCACTGATGTAGTTATCATACGTTAGGTTTCAGCAGAATTTTAAGGACTTCTACGCTTCAGTCTCATATCTAGATCTGAAGAAAATTCACTAGCTTCTGCTAGCTGACCATTTTGTTTTTCAGTTTTGGTAACAATGTCTGACCACAACTTCACTCCAGCACCATCCATTTATGTTTGATTATCCAAAAACAATAACTGATGTGTACTTAGCTCTCCAGTTTCTGATTCTGCCACAATAATCTCATCAGTCTGCTGCTCACTAGTTTCTCCTTTTCTGATCCTGCTCTGCTACCATCATGGACACACCCAGCAGTATCCTAGTAACAAGGAGTAGGAGAAGATCCTCGGAGCTCAGGCCAAATTTCCCCTTGTCAGAAAAACTGGAACCTTGGGTCTCCCCTGAAAAGAGGCGGTTGGCCTACTGGAACTAACCAGGTCAACAAAGGAAAAATAAATGGATAAATATACAAATAAATAAATAAATAAACAAACAGAATTCTGGTATTGCAGCATATAGCTATGAGCTGCACACAACATCCATTCATTCTATACTTTTTTTGACTGAATCTGTCAGTCACCACATCTGTACAGTGCGACTCTGAATCTATCACGTAATCACGGCAGTACTGCTCTATTGCCCCTGAAATGGGGCATTTGTGCCTAGTGGTCTTACCCACATAACCTATAATTAAAATACAAAAAAAAATGTTTTAGGAAGGTCTTCTGCGATATTCATAAATAAGCTACATTTCTTGTAAGACCATTTTATGTTATGCAAAAATTGAAAATTCTTTGTGTTTCACAAGCAAACACTGCTCTGCACAAACCTATTGAAAAACATGTGAGCTACTGCATTATGACAGATCAGGTGGAATCCAAGTAATGATCTATACATTTCATAACAGCATATTCTACGTATCTGTGTTATTAACAGCATAAAAAAACAATTGCAGGCGTGTTGAGGTCCTGTTGCATGTCCTGCATTAATTAGATGCGCGCTTAGTTGTGGTGCATATGTCAGTTTAGAGCAAGAAAAAGATTTGTTGCGCTAATGAATGCGGTACTCCTGGACTACTGCTACTGCACTGATACACCCACTTAACAGTAGATACGAAACAAGTTTCCTGTGGATTACACTCTCCTTAGCAGCGCAACCTACATGAGAACAAAGTGCCCACGGCACTTTGTATTCCACATCCAGGCCATGGAGGAACATTTTAGTGGCCTACTCCTGATACTGTAAATATCTTTCAGGTACCTGCATCCTGCATACTGGATGTGGTTCTCACTTGCATGCTGTAGGATATAGGTGAGTATTTAACATTCTTTGATACCCTCTCAGAGGACCCAACCACCATTTAGGCATTCTGTAAGGTTGCAGGTTTGTTGATGGTGTTATACAAAACAGATTGTACCTTTATTAAGGGCACTACTAGAACAAGAGGGGACAGAATATATGAACAGTAAGGCATAGCACCGAATTAACTGTCAGCTCGTGCATAACACTGATGGCATAAACATCTGTGAAATATATCCTCACAGTATTCACAATTAGCAAGGCAGCAACCTGTATCATGCATTCTTCCAGTAGGATAATGCCAGTTGGACAGCTTGGTGGTAAGTATAGGCACATGACAATTTTACTGGAAATGTCCATAACATCACTGTGTCCTAAGTCCATGTCCTGCATATGCAGAATACTGAGGTATGAAATAGGTACAATGGATGTTGTACATGGTACAGAATATTTTTAGTAACTGTCACTACAGACCTACAACAGTTCTGGAAATGGCATGAGTAGAAACTATTGCAGTTCTGGATGTAACAGAAAACCTATAATGGTAAATGCACAAGTCATCTCAAACTCATTGAACTGTATGGTGGAAAAATTCATTCATATATACATTTCCTAATACCCATTTTTATTTTTCCTGGTAAAAAAAAGAAGTTATGTACTCACCATAAGGTCCCATCTGTGTTGTCTATCTTCATTCATCCTTGACAGATGGGTTCAGTTCTGATAGAACCAAATCGGCCATTACTACAGCTTGCGCCAGCCCAAATACTCTCAAGCTTCACCTCTACCTAGAATCCATCTCTCTTAATTACCTCAGATTGAGTTTGCAGAAAGATATCAAAACATATAAATGGCATCTACATAGACATACAGCTATGTGTAAGGTAACCAGAGGAAGCCCTGTCTACTGTGCATGGACAAGATAATAGTTCACGTTAGTTTGATCTACTCCACCAAAAATCTTTAAGGTCGGGGGACGGAGGGGGGGGGGGTCAAGGATGAATGAAGACAGACAAAACAGATGGAATGTTATGATGAGTACATAACTTCTTCAGCAGATGTTGTCAATCTTCATTCCATCTTTGACAGATGGTACAGAGTCCCAGTTACCTAAAATCTTGGGTAGAGTCATGGAAGAATATCCCTGAGCACTATCGAGCCAAAGACGATCATTCCCTACAGACCAGGCCCAATTTGTAATGAGTAATAAAGGTATGGGGAGTAGCCCACGTAGCTGCTGCACATATCTCATCCATTGAAGCTCTGGATTGAAAGACAGCTGAAGTGGCTATACACCTTGTAGAATGTGCTTTGACTGGTTTAGTTAAGGTTAAATTATTCTTATCATAAATTAATGAAATTCAGTCTTTCAGCCACTTAGAGAGAGTGATCTTGTTGACTGCCTTGCCCAACTCTGCACTGGAGAAAGAAACAAATAGTTGAGTAGATCATCTTATGTTTTTTGATCTGTGAAGATAGAAATGTAGTTGTCTATGGATGTCTAATAAATGCAAGGCATACTCTCCTTTGTTAGAATGATTAAGGAAGAAAACTGGTAAATTAATTGTTTGGTTAATATTAGTCTCTGATACAACCTTGGGTAAAAAGGAAAGGTTCGTTCACAAAGATACCCTATCCTTGTGAAAAATAAGGCAAGGCAGTTCAGATGAGATCCTTCTGAGAGAGGTAATGGCTACCAAAAAGTGTGTCTTCCAGGATAAAAACTTCAGGTCACATTCCACAGAGGATTCAAAGGGAGAATGTATCACTGCCTGAAGAACTAGGTTCACGTCCCAAGGAGGGGTTAGATCTTTGAACAGGAGCTTTAAGAGGAGAGTGCCTCTTAGGTACAATTTACAAAGTCTATGAGAGGCTAAAGAATGTTCATTCAAGCCATTATGAAAATTAGCGATAACAGCTAATCTTATTTTGATGGTAGACGGAGAAGCTCCAGCGTTAAACACAGTGGCTAAAAAATCTAGAACATGCTCTATGGAAGCTGAAAAGGGATCTATTTACTTTTCAAGTGCCCAAATGGTAAATCTCTTCCACTTACTGGTGTATATTATTTATATCATTCTGTAGTTCATGCAAGACGCAGCCTGAGACACCATCTGGTCCCATTGACGCTGTGTTTTTGGCTTTTGAAAGGGCTGTTTTCACCTGTGCGTCTGTGATTTTTGGGACACTACACTTTTCCAGTATTGTTGTGGGCCCTTTTGGAGGTGAGAGGGGGGTGAAGATTGCACTGAATCTATCTGCCAAGATGTTGGCAATATCAGTAGGTTCAGTATATTTTGTGCTATTTTGCACTAGTTCAGTGCATATCTGCGAGTTGCCACTTAGATTCTTAACATAGATAAAGAAGGTTTTGTTGTTATCTTTTGAATACTTGGCTATTTTTATTTTGAAGTTAGCCTTCGATGATTTCATGAGGGACCTCAGTTTCTTACTGATACTGATCAGGGATGTCTTTCCTTCTTGGGATTTGTTTTTTTTCTGAACTAGTTTCCTCCTTCTATTGTATAGCCTGTTTATTGCAGAGGTCCACCAAACTGGTTTCCTTCTCTTAGAGGAGTGAGTCTTGGTTTTGCTAGACATGGCATGATCCATGCATCCTTATAGGTGCTCATAGAGTGCATTTGTAAAGGTTTCTGCATCTTGGGCAGCGTTATCCTTTAGCATGGGGGCTGTGAAACTTACCACCTCTGTCTTAAGTAAGGTGAAGTTTGCTTTAGAAAAGTTTTTTACTGTAGTTTCCTTAGTTGGGGGTGGTGGTGGGGTGTGGACATCCAGAGTGATTAGTTTATAGTCTGATCTAACCAGTAACGGGTTGACCTCCGGTGTGGAACACCTGTCGCCCATGTTGGTGATGACCAGGTCCAATATGTTTTCACCTCTGGTAGGGGAGTTTATCAGCTGATCCAGGGTGTTTGAGTTGATGAATTCCAGGAAGCGCTGGGCCTGGGAATTTGTACTCGAGTAGTTTTCCCAGCGAATGGTAGGGTAATTGAAATTGCCCAATATCAGGGTGTTTGGTAGGACCTTCATGTTTTCCAGTGTCTCCAGAAAGGTGGAGTGGTGGTCCTGGGTCATAGAGGGTGATCTGTAGCAGGCCACAATTTGCATTGCAGATTTGCCCGATGTTATTTGCACATGGATGATCTCAGAGGTATCATGCTGTGCCACTAACCTGGAGGTGTAGGTATCCTTGATGAACATGGATACACCCCCTCCTTTTGTGTTTCGGTCCGTGTTCTGTGGCCGAAACGTGTGGTATGAGTTGTAGCCTGGTAGTGCTGGGGTGCTCTCTGGAGCCTTGAACCAGGTTTCAGTTACTGCACAGATGTCGATGTTCTTCATACTGAGGAGTGCTTCAAGCACGTGCATTTTGAGATTTAAACTCCTGGCATTGAGTAGCATAGTCCTCAGTTTTTTGTTAATTGTGCTGTTTATGGAGGTGGGTTTGACTTTTGAGCCTTGCCTAAAAAAGGCACTATGGGGGCAGCAAGAGCCTTGGCCAGTATTCGAAAGCCTAGGGGTGACACGTGCAAGCCGTCTCTTGCGAAGCAACACGGCTTGTCGAGCATGTTGTCCTAGGCTGACAGACGCTGGATCCCCTTTGAATGACACCAGAAGCTTAGCCAATTGTTGAAATTGATCATTTTTTCTTTATACTGAGGTATCATTCTTGGTGAGGGCAGGATGCTACTCAGGGTCAGGGTCATACCAGCCTGGGCTACATGATTAGAGAGCTCTTCCATGTCTCTTTTCATGTAGTCCAGGGAGGTACATCTCAGGTCATTCACACCAACATGAACAATGACAGAGTCATATTTGTACTTGTTCTGGAGTGACATGAGTGCTTGTGTCATGTGGTGGATTCTGGCTCCCGACAGGCAGCTAACAGTAACCTTCTGCTTGTCCAGCCTAGTGAGTGGGACGTCAGTGTGCCTGACTATAGAGTCACTTATTACTAGTGTGTTAGGTATGTTATTTCGCCTTAATGGCTGTGATTGTGCAGCAAACTGATTTTGTATTTTATGTGTTGTCTGGTTTGTGACGGGAAGTGCAGGTTGTTTGGGTGTCTGCTTTGGAGGTCTCTGATGCTTTTGCAGGTTTTTATTTAGAGCCTACGAGTATGATTTTGTGTATTTATGTGTATTTTTTGCCAGTGCTGTTTTAGTAGGTCTGTGTGTGGCTGGAATTGTGATGCAAGTGTTAACCTTCTCCTCTTGACTGTCTGTTCCAGCCTTGGGTAGAGACAGCTTAGCTTCCAGTTTGGCTGCATAATTGCATCTCTCGCATATGTTAGTGTTTTGTGGTAGGAGGAGAGGACTGTCTGTGTACATGAGGCAGTTGTAACATTGCCTCAGGATACCCAGATTCACCAGCTGGACTGGAGAGTGCACCTGAAGTTGCCCTTTGGCTGCTTAGTCGCTTGGTTGGTGAGGGGTGAATAAAGAGCCTTGCCCTGCTGGGCAATCAGTGTCAGGGTATATCAGTGCTTGCTATTAGGTCTGAGCAAGTTCTGGGCTGTAAGATGCCTTTTGAGTGCTTAGGTTGAGAGTTAGACTAGTTTCAAGGGAAAAACTGAAGAGGAGACTTAGTGGAGCTGGGAATAATTTAACCGTAGCTAACCGGCACTGCCTGGTGTGCAAAACCGTGCAAACACAGTTTTTATAGTAGGGAAATGAAAGAGATAGAAATTAACCAAAAATGGCCAATAAACTACTAACGTCTGGGCTGGAACCACTCCTCCACAGACAGATAGGTTGCTCAAAGCTCCCCTCTCTCACAGGTGAACAGAGAAACTTCCTTCTATCCAAGTAAGGTATGGGCAACTCAGAAACTAGTATCACAGCCCTGAATTCAGCACTAGCCTGAAAACTGGACTACACTAGCTTAAAAAGGCAGGAAATAAGGATTTTTTTTTTTTGTTTTTTTTATTTATTTTTTTGAAAAGATAAGACAAAAACAGCAAAAAATACACTTAAAACAGCTTTAAACGACTACAAACGATCAGAAAAGGATATCACACTTTAGTGTATAGCCTACAACAGTTAAACAAATTATTTAAACAAAAAACTACTTTTTAAAAGTGCAGGCAGTCAAATAAGTACAATATGTGAAAAAAAAACAAGCTTTTAAATCACAATAAATGCTGGAAAATTTGCGTTTTGGTGGAAAACAGTTAAGTACAGCAAGAATGTACAGAAAACTGATACTTAATCACTCCAAAGTCTCTCTCCTAAGCTAGAAGGCTTGTATCAGTTTAAGGCTTTCTAGTGCTACCCAGTAGGTTAGTTACAGGAAAGATGGGAAACAAGTGCAAATGTGGTCTTTTAAACCAGAAAGTTGAAAGAGACGGACAAACTCGAAACTCTCCTTAGCATGGAGAACATCGATATCTGTGCAGTAACAGAAACCTGGTTCAGGGCTCCTGAGAGCACACCAGCACTACCAGGTTATACCTCATACCATGCTTTTCGGCCCCAAAACTTGGACTGAACCACAAAAGGAGGGGGAGTATCGATATTCATCAAAGATACCTACACCTCCAAGTTGTTGGCAAAGCACGAAGCATCAGAGACTATCCATGTGCAACTAACAGTGGGTAAAACTGCCTTCCAGTTTATAGCCTGTTACAGACCACCCTCCCAAACCTAGGAACCCCACTCGGCCTTCCTGAGAACACTGGAAAATATGAAGGTCTCTCCAAACACCATTATATTGGGCGACTTCAACTACCAAAACATAGACTGGGAGCATTACTCTATCTCCAACACCCTAGCCCAAAGGTTCCTAGAATTCATAAACTCAAATGCTATGGAACAACTTGTTACCACTCCCACAAGAGGGGAAAACATACTGGACCTGATCATCACCAACATGGGGACTCTATGCTCCAGACCAGAAGTGTATCCCTCACTGGTAAGATCAGACCATAAACTGATCTCACTGGATATTCACATCCCAACCCCACCCCCTGCCCAGAAAACCACAGTGAAAAGCTTCTCTAAAGCAAATTTCACATTCCTCAAAACCGAGGTGGAATCCTTCAAAGCCCCCGGGCCTGTGGAAAATACGGCCCAGACCGCAGAATCCTTTATAAATGCATTCTATGAACACCTTCAGGAATGCATGGATCATGCAATCCCAAATAAAACCAAGACCCAATCCTCCAAAGGCAGACGTCCTGTCTGGTGGACCCCAGCCATAAACAAACTATACAATAGAAGGAGGAAGCTACTACATGATAGAGCAAAATCCTAAAAAGGGAAGGCATCTCTGATCAGTATTAGCAAAAAACTAAGGGCACTCATAAAATCGTCTAAGGCCAGCTTCGAGAGAAAAATTGCACAGGACACTAAGGATAATCACAAGGCTTTCTTTAGTTATGTTAGGAACCTGGGTGGGAATTCCCAGATATGCTCAGAATTAGTCCAAAATGACAAAAAATATACCAAACCCACAGACATTGCCAACATCCTAGCTGACAGGTTCAGTGCAAACCCCCCCCCCCCACCAAAAGGGCAAATATCTATCCCAGCATAGTTCTGCCCCCTGACAGCTCAGATGCTCAGGTAAGAGCCGCCCGCTCCAAAGCAAAAAACACAGCATCAATGGGACCAGACGGTGTCCCGGGCTGCATCCTACATGAACTCCAAGAAGAGCTAAACCCAAACATAAAACTACTGTTCAATCTCAGCCTTACTACAGGATATGTACCCAAAGAGTGGTGTACAGCAACAGTGGTCTCTCTCCACAAAGGTGGTGCCTCAACGGACCCTGGAAACTATCGCCCCATAAGCCTGACTAGCTTGGTCTGCAAAGCTATGGAAAGGATCATCATGGACCTCATAAATAAAGATATTGGGGACCTACAGACACTGGATCCTACCCAGTTTGGCTTTGTTAAGGGCAGATCCTGCCTCTTAAACCTGGTTGACTTCTTTGAAACAGTCACCAAGGCCATTGACGAAGGGAAGGTGGTCCACACAGCCTACCTGGACCTTGCAAAAGCCTTCGATACAATACCCCACTCAGGCATTATAGATAAGCTCACCAGCTTAAATATAAACCCCTATGTCACTAGATGGGTTGCAAACTGGCTCAAGGACAGAACCCACATGGTTAGAATTGCTGGAGCCATGTCAGACTCCAAACCAGTTACAAGTGGCGTCCCACAAGGCGCAGTCCTGGGACCTCTCTTGTTCGGTATGTATTTCTCGGAGGTACAGGCCAACACAGAAGGACTGTGGCTGACCAAGTTCGCAGATGACTGCAAACTGGGCGCCATAATCGACTCTCCCGCCGACACAAGCATCCTCCAAAAGGGCCTCATAGAAACAGACAACTTTTGCCAGAGCCATGGTCTCAAGCTAAATGCCAAAAAGTGTATAGTCATCCCCTTTGGCAAAAACAAAGTGCCCACAAATTACCACATAGGTGGTAATCCATTAAGTACAGAAGAAGTAATTAGGGACCTGGGGACCCAAGTTGATAGCAATCTCTCATTTGACAACCACGTGGCCAAAGTGGTTAGAAAAACATTTTATATAGCCCACCTAATCATGAAGGGATTCACATCTAGATTAGGGGAGGTCATCGTGCCTCTTTACTCATCCCTCATCAGGCCCATAATCGAGTACAATGCCCCTTTTGGGATGTACCTTACCAAACACCTGCAGCAACTGGAAAGACCCCAAAAGTACCTCACCAAGAGGATCAAAGGGCTCAAACAGATGCCATATGCTGCCCGGTTAAAGAAACTCCAGCTCTACTCAGTGGCATACCGTCTGCTCAGAGGCGACCTGTGCCTGACATATAAAGCCATGTCCAACTCGGAATTAAGGGACATGCTGCACCACAAAAAATCCAAATCCCATCGAGCTACATGCTCGAGAGACTTGAACCTCAGCACTGAAATAAATAGGACATGCTGGAGGGACAGATTCATAACCCAGAGGCTCCCTTCACTCTGGAATAAAATCCCAGTCCAGGTTAGGCAGAGTCCCTCATTGACTCTCTTCAAGAGGAATCTTGATGAGTGGATGGGAGATCGTAGGTTTACCCCAGGTATCACTTCTGTGTCACTGTTAGACAGAGGCACAGTATACTAACCTCGAAAAAGGGCATAGCAAAATTAATTTAAAATGGGTGGCGAAAGCCAAACATACTCTGGCTAGGTTTATAAATGCCCTAGGGCAGATAGCCTAGTATGAACCTATGAACCTATGAACAAACTGTACAAATGGTCAATAAACTACAATTTCTGGGCCAGTAACCTTTCCTCTCATGGTAGACAGGCTACCTAGTGCTTACCACTCCCACTGATAAGCTAGGAAGCTTTCCTCCAACACAGAAAGGCTTGCGGGGCTCAGAAGCTTACCAACAGTCCTGGATACAGAAACTCTGTATCTGGACTAGGCTAGTTACAGGAAAGGTTTGAAACAAGCGTAAGTGTGGCTTTTAAACCAGAACGTTGAAAGAGATGGAAATAAACTGCCCAAACAGCCAATAGCTAAACTTTCTGGGCCAGGAACCACTCCTCTTGTGGTAGATAGGCTACCTAATGCTTACCACTCCCACTGATAAGCTAGAAGGCTTCCCTCCAACACAGAAAGGCTTGGGTGGCTCAGAAGCTTACAAAGAGTCCTGGAATACAGCAAATCTGTACCTGGACTAGACTAGTTACAGGAAAGGCGGGGAACAAGTACAAACATAGGCTTTTAAGCCAGCAAGTTGAAAGAGATGGAAAACTGCCCAAACGGCCAAATAAACTACAATTTCTGGGCCAAAACTCACTCTTCCCATGGAGGATAGGCTAACTAGTGCTTACCACTCCCACTGATAAGCTAGAAGGCTTTCCTCCAACACAGAGAGACTTGGGGGCTCAGAAGCTTACTAACAATCCAGGATACAGCAACTCTGTAACCGGACTAGTTTAGTTATAGGAAAGGCGGGAAACAGGCACAAGTGCAGCTTTCAAACCAGAAAGTTGAAAGAGATGGAAAAAAAACTGCTCAAACAGCCAATAGTTACAATTTCTGGGCCAGAGACCACTCCTCTTGTGGTAGATAGGCTACCTGATGCTTACCACTCCCACTGATAAGCTAGAAGGCTTCCCTCCAACACAGAAAGGCTTGGGGGGCTCAGAAGCTTACAAAGAGTCCTGGATACAGCAAATCTGTACCTGGATTACACTAGTTATAGGAAAGGCGGGGACCAAATGCAAAACGGGCTTTTAACCAGAAAGTAGAAAGAGATGGAAAAACTGCCCAAATGGCCAATGAACTACAATTTCATGGTGAAAACCCACTCTTCCCATGGTAGATAGGCTACCTAGTGCTTACCACTCCCACTGATAAGCTAGAAGGCTTCCCTCCAACACAGAAAGGCTTGGGGGGCTCAGAAGCTTACCAACAGTCCTGGATACAGCAAGTCTGTATCTGGACTTGACTAGTTACAGGAAAGGCAGGAAACAAGCTTAGAATTTTTTTTTATCCATGTCTTAGGATGGATAACCTTCCTTTTAGGTAACCCCAAGTCTATGAGTGTGGCTGTTGGTTTGGGGCAATTGTTCCTATTAGGAGGGTAAAATCTGAATATTTGAAGATGTATATAGTTGTGTGTGTTACTATTAAATTAGTAGGTTTTAGGGAAGTATTGGGAGTATGTTTGTTTCTCTGTTTAAGGGCTTTCAATAAAACAAAATGTTTTGTAAGACGTGCCATAGGCTTAAATGGATATGACAAGAAACAGCTGTATAAAAGATCGACATGCCAAACATTAGTATATGCATTAACACAAAAGTTGGAACTAAACACTTAACAAAAAAGCCATAAAAGGTGGGAATAATAACTTTTTAACATAATGACACTTTCTATATTATCTTTAAATATAACTGTCTCACAGATATATACAAAAAAGAAAGAGAAGTGAACTATATTAAGAAGTATAAAAGGCAAAGAGCTATGCTACAGGGGAGACATTTGGAAAGAACGTAACATGTAAATTTGATAAGGAAAGGTTTTCAGATCCATTATTTGGTGGAATACCTGGAACAAAGGAAAAGAGGAGTACTTATATTAAATGAAAGAGGAGCTCTAACAGTGATAGAAGAGAACAAAAAAGATAATTATAGTAGATTGGTAGTACTGAGGGTGTACTGGCAAGGGAGCAGGATGACACTGGCACATATTTATATTCCACCTGAAATTGCTATAATGGAGCTTAAGAAAAATTCTAGGAGAGATAATCAGCTTTTGGCAAGGCATGTTGTTTATAGGTGGGTAATATAATTTAATTTGCAGCAGTGAAGATGAGTATGGGGGTGGGGGAGCCCAAAGGGGAAAATGTAACAAGGGAGGGTGGATTTTTGAGGAGATTTGTAAAAATATTTGGCGTGGAGGATGTGAATTCAGCAGTAGGAGTTCTGAGTGAATTTACATATTATTCCCCAAGATACCGAAACTGGGTTAGGCTGCACAGAACTTGCATTTCACAGGGAACATGTACATTTAGTTGAAAGTTTTGATACACATCCAATAACTTTTTCAGATCTCGCACCAATGATAACTGCAATAAAAACATGGGGTAATTAAGTGGAAATGGGACATTGGCACTTTCCAGCCTTTCTGCTGAAAAGAGAGGAGCTTAGGGAATGGGTAGTGGAGATTATTTGGGAGTTATTGCAGAGGATAGAAATTTGTTCTGAAAATATAGCTAGGAAGTGAGATAAAATTAAAGTAGAGTTTGAAGATAGGGTGTATGTGAAAGAAAGAGAGATATGGTTTAGAAGTAACATAAATTATTTAGAGGGACTGACAAATGTTAAGGTGTTACAGAACAGGGGAGTCTCACACAGCAAGAAGAAGAAGAGCAACTGCAAAATGCTAAACATAAGATAAGGGATTACTGCAATAATATGCAAGGGTTTAGAAAGATTGCTGTTAAGCAACTGATTTTTGAGGGTAAATCCAGAGCACAAAGACTTTTGGCATGATGACTCAGGTAGCAGAGAGTAGAAAGGGTTGTTGCCAAGCTTAGGGAGCCTAAAACAAGGAAGCTAACAGGAGATCCTGTAGAGGTACTAGAGGTATTTCAGAAATTTTACGAAAGTCTGCATAATGAAAAGAAATATGGTAATTAAGAAAATGTACAAATGAAGTGTTTATGGAAGAATTAAGTGTGCCAAGGTTAGAGGTAGATGGGGCTCAGTTGCAAACAGGATAGCAGGAGGTGAGATAGAAATTATGATGTATGACCAATCCACAGGAAAGTCCCCAGGAACAGATGGCATTCCTGTGGAAGTTTGGAAGCTAGGAGGGAAAAAACTGATGAAGATCTGGAAGGTTTTGTTTAATAGTATTTTAAGAAGAGGAGAAGCACCAACATCTTGGATGAAAGCAGTGGTGGCTGTAATACCTAAAGAGGGTAAAGACCCGTCACATCCAGCTTCATACAGGCCCATTTCAATCCCAAACCATGATTATAAAGTGTTTATGTCTATAATGGCTAAAAGAATGGCAAAGGTCATGCCAAAGTTGATAGATATGGATCAGTGTGGTTTTGTGGAGAGAAGGCAATTATTTGACAACATTAAGAGAAGAATGATGATCCAGAAGGAAGGAGTGTATAAGAAAATACCACTGTTATCGGTGGGTCTTGATGCAGAGAAAGCATTTGATGGAGTTAGCTGGGAGTTTATGAGTGGGGCAGTGGAGGCATTTGTATTCCTTGATAGAATTATAGGCTTGATTGGGAGGATATATGAGAGATCAGAGAGGAAAGTTGAAGTGGGTGGGTTCCTCTCTAATGATTTTTTTTCAACAGAGGAATTAAGCAGGGGTGTCCTCTTTCCCCTTTGTTATTTGCATTATATTTGAAGCCTTTGACAGAGACAATGAAGGGTTCAGAAATTCAAGGATACGGTTGGTATGGTGGTCAGGAAAAGTTGGATCTGATTGCAGATTATATTATTTTTGCGCCTGATGAAACCAGAAAAGGACATTTCAATGTTGTGGAGCATTTCGAGACTGAGTTTCAAGTCTTTTCAGGATACAAAATTAATGAAGCTAAAACAAAGGGAATAGCTGTAAATTATGTACCCACACATGTGTTGGTTCAGCAATATCCATATTTATGGGGACATGATAAAATTAATTATTTAGGAGCATGGACTGAAAAGGATTCTGGTGTGACAGCTGGTGATATGTGGGAGGAGACTAGAAAAGGGATGGTGCAGAAACTAAGAAATTGGAAGCTCTGTTGTATGGATGTCAACAGCAAGCTACAGGCTGTTAAAATGTTTTTAGCTCATTTAGTTTTGTACGCAGGTAGGGCACATTTTTGTCAACCTTTAGGAGAAGTTGTAGATAGCAATTAATAAAGAGCTGGAGGACTTTATCTGGGGGGGCAGCAAGAGTTGATTGGGATGGGCTGATTCTTCCAATGGAATGGAACAGTTTGGGATTACCTGATTTGAAGGGGTATTTCAGAGCTACACAGTTAAGGGTCCTATACATAGCACAAGCAGAAACCTATAATTCAAAGTGGAAAGGGATGGTTATGAAACAGAAGTGAAGCTCAAGAAACAAGGAGAGACTGGGATTTTGAATGCAGATCCTGAAGGAGAACGACAATAACCATACAGAATATTGTGTTTATAAGGTATTGGGAGCAAATGATTAGAGAGGGAAAGGTAATGGAATGGGAAGAGGCCAAGAATTTATTTGGACTGCAGGTTAGAGATTGCCTTCCTGTTAGAAACTGGTATCAGAGAATGGGCAAAGAAAAAGAACTAGGGGGAGCCTAAATGAAAGACCAGGACTGATACATTTTTTGGTAGAATCTAGAATAGAACTGTTGTTGAAAATGGAATAATTGGTGGAGCATATAGGGTTTTGCATTGTGAATATGGGAATCAATCAGAGGAGGTTAGAAAGGACAGGAAAGAGATATTGGATAAGCAATTCACACAGAAATAATGGGGGATATATATGTAGCTTTCCCAAGTATCGGCTGCGGTGGTGCAGCAGTTAGCATTGTCGCCTCACAGCAAGAGGTTCTCCTGCTCGATTCTCAGCTGGAGCGCCTTCTGTGCAGAGTCTGCATGTCATCCCTGCAGTCGAGTGTATTTTAAAGACATGCAGGTAGGTGCATGAGTGTGTGTGCCTTCTGTGAAGGTTGGGTACTGGGCTGGCAACTCAATGCTGTACAAATCCACTGCCAATCAAGAGCGAACCAGTGATCAACTGTGGCAAGCCCTAACCAGGAAAAGCTGAAAGACTTTTATATGTATTTCTCTCAAATATGCAACAAAGTCTAGAAGATTTAGTATCTTTACTTGGAAGTGTTTACATAGGTATTTTTATACCCCAGGTAGGGGCCAAAGAATTTTTTCTCAAGGCTGCGGTGGTGCAGCGGTTAGCATTGTCACCTCACAGCAAGAGGTTATCCCATTCGATTCTCAGCTGGAGCGCCTTCTGTGTGGAGTCTGCATGTCTGCCCTGTGGTCGAGTGAAGCTAAAGACATGCAGGTAGGTGCAAGCATGAATGGGCATGCCTTCTCTGAAGGTTGGGCATTGGGCTGGCAACTCGGCACCGTAAAAATCCACTGCCAATCATGAGCAGACCGGAGTTCTGCTGTGGCGACCCCTAACCGGGAAAAGCAGAAAGACTTTAGATTGTAAATGTTAGAGGTGTGGTGGGGAAGAAAGAGATAATTGGGAACGTATTTTCTGGGAGTGTAATGAGTTGGCAGACTTTGAATATTCCCTGCAGACTAATCTGTTTTGGATACTGGATGAGCAAATTTGTGCAACTAAGGAAATTATTTTTTTGTGCTATGATACAGAATTGAAATTGCCTAGACATAGTAAGGCCTTGAGGAGTCTAATTATGGTGGCTGATGTGGAAGCAATTACTAGAAAATGGAAATCAAAGTCTAAACTAACTATAATAGAAGTAGTGAATATAGTAACGGAGATAAAACAACTGGATCTGGGATCTTCAGAAAAAGGTAGAAGCAAATTACATAGAAAAAATGGGAATTGTGGGAATAATATATGCAGAGGAAGAATAAGGTTTAAAAGAAGGCAAAATCTGAATGAGCTATGTAATGTTTCACTGACAATGACTGGCTAGATTATAAGTGATATATAATGTTTGTAACTCAAATCATGTCAATATGGTTTGTTTTCATTTATATAAATATATGGGGTTCCGGCGTGTAGATCGTGAGACAAATGCCCGCAAGCTACATTGCTGAAACCAGAAGGCCGCAACACCGCTAGATCGTAGAGCGGTGCTGCCGAATGAAAGACCTGCTGTGGAAACCTACGGCGTCAGGAAAACTGACAAACACAGACGGCCCCTAAAGTGTAAACGCAGGCTGTCAAGTGACAGTGTACATGGCCGGCAACGGGAAATCGATCCAAAAGACAAACGGCACATCGGTAGTGCCACACAAATGCAGCAAACACACACACAACAGTATCACTTACCTCCAGAGCCCCTGTTGAACACAAAAACACAGCAAACAGTCCCAAAGAAGCAGGAAGTAAAATCCACAACACAGCACAGCTAACTCTGTGAACTAGTGCATACAACACTAAGTCATGTGTCAGGCTAAGAGCTTAAAGGGATATACACTCTAGTTGCAGACTCCATACCCCCCACACAGTACAGCCTAACGAAACAGCAGTCTGTGCACATGGAGGAATCATGTCACAGCAGGAGGGCTTTAGCATAGGACCACCTCACATGAGAGGCATGTCTGTAACAAACAGTACCTGTCCTGGTAGAGCCCCTGGGTGCAATGTTAGGTGGGAACATGCCAACCTGGTCAAGCATGGACTGCTAACCCAGTAGCAGGACATACAGTAGTATTAATCCACCACCCACACCATGGTAGTGTATGTCCTGCAGGTGTAACCAAACCCACCCATTTGTCCCTGCAATAGGGGTGTACACAAGTACGCAGTCCCATGTAGGGAGACAAGGGTGCAACACACTGGTACATCCCTATGTAACTTCTGCCACTGAAACTGAGACTGGGCCCAACACCCTGATTGGCCAGCAGCAAGAACTGGGAGTTAAAGGGGGCTGGTGCAGTACAGTGAGAATCTGTGCTACAACTAGGCTTTGTAGACACCTACCAGAGTACAAGCATATTGCAACACCAGGGTTGTGTTAACTGCAAGCAGTGACACTATAGCGGAGAGGCAGTCAGAGACGGGTGGAGTGTACACAGCTGTACAGGGCCACTGTGGCAGACAGTGCTACTACATACAGTACAAGACAAGGTGTTGTACAGCGAGTAACCCACTGTCTGGAAGGGACTTGCTCCAAGGCTGGTTGTATATCCCATTCCCAGCTAGCCTGGCTGAAATGGATACTGAGAGGCCATCAACAAGTGCTGCTACCATGCTGGAATCTATGTAAGTGTATAGCCCCAGTCTGCTTGGCAACAGATACACCACAGTGCCCAGCCAACGTGGTAAACCAATGCTGGTGGTTGAGGAGTACCTCTACCATTTGGAACGTGAAGCACCGCCGAAACGGTACTGGGCATGTATCGAGTGGAGAGTAAAGGTGTGCAGAGGACGTGCCATCACTGTACGCCAGGAAGAGGGGGAAGAACTGCTGAAATCACTGCCACACCAGCATGGCCCAGATGCAACAATGGCCCACGTGGCTACACTGCGAGCAGAACTGCGGCAGAGGGCAGTAACCGGTAATGAATTGCCAAGCTTGGTAATGCAGAGTGTCCTAGGCACAGCAGATGACAACGTACTACAGGAGATGCCTTGTCGTGCAACACTTCGGCGTAGCATAACCAGGGTACGGCAGCGGGCACGGGCATCCATGGCTACACCTCCAGCAACACTTGCAGATATTGATGTCAGCCAGTATCCACTCCGTAGTGGCAGCTTCATCCTCCGTAGATGGTCGGATATGGATGGGACAGATTCTTTGGTTCTACTTACTACTACACAGAATTTGAGAGATTTGTGCAGGTCCGACATCATTCTTGGAGATGGCACCTTCCCCACACGGGCTGATATATGTCACCAGCTATATACATTACATAGATGTATTGGCATCCCCACCTCAACAAGGATTGTACCCCTGGTGTACTGTCTCATGACATGGAAGTCGGAGTCTGCATACACCACTTTGTGGGAAGTACTGAAGGGTATGGCTGCTGATCAGGGATGCACTTTGTCTCCACAGTATATTATGACCGATTTTGAGAAGGCAGCAATACATGCCAGCCGGAAGGCATTCCCTAGGAGTATTCTGAAGGGATGCCTATTCCATTTTGTACAGATCATCTGGCATCAGATCCAGCATCATCACCTTGTCGCCCTCTATGGCACAGACACTGCATTCTCAATTGCCATCCGCAAGCTAATAGTGTTGGCATTCCTACCATTGGATGATGTTGTCTCTGCATTTCTGGACATTTTGGCTTCCTTACTGGAATGTGCTCAGCCAATTGGTGTTTTTCTAGACCATCATTATGTACGAGGCCAACCACGCAAGTATGCATCCCGCTGTTCAGCACAGACATGAATGCCATCGTCATACCCTTTGCGGTTTTGGAATGTGTCTGATGTGTCAGAAATGGACTTCCCACGGACTAACAATCAGGTGGAGGCGTGGCATCGTCGGCTGAAGGTATTACTGGGACACCCTACTGTACAGCTAGCCGACCTTTTGTGTGTTCTACAGCAGGAGCAGAATCTGACTGATACCTGAAGTGAATCTCTTCTGAGGGGGATGCCTGTAACACCGCGTAGGAATGCTATTGCAGTAAAGGAGCGTCGCCTAAAGCACATCTTACAACATAAGTGTGACTACAGTGATATGCAGGATTTCCTCCATGCTGTGGCACATTTCTACAAGTTGTGATACTATTTGAGTTTAGTACGCACCAAGCACTACACACATGACATTGCATATTCAATTAATAAAGGCTTTGCCCAGAGCACACAGGTTACATGGTAGCACTTTCATGCCCACGTGGCATGCCATGCCAGCTACATGTTCCACTGACAGTTGCACATGGTGGCTTCTAAGGGGGTGCACAGTGTATCACTGTGGGGGTTTGTATGTGCCACCTGTGGTTAGGGTGTAGGGGTTTCCTCAATTCTGACAGGGAATTGTCCACAGTCATTTGTCACTGCAGCTAATTTGTCAACCTGCCATGTGTCCACATCCAGCTGTCTCACAGGTGGATGCCGCACCGCCTAGGTGCCTGAATCCAAATATATGATTGTCTATGTCATAAGTGATAAATTAATAAAGATATTTTTTGTTTAAAAAAAGAATATTGACAGATAAACAAACTGGCTATGCAAAGGTAGATAATGAAATGCTTGCCAAAGGTTTTGACTATCAGAAATGTTGTGCCAATACATATGGGAAATACATTAAAGTTAGGAGAGGGCAGAAATCCATACAGAATATCTTCATGTATTCTCACTACAAGGTACCAGGGAGATTATAAAGAATGTTGTTGAAACTGAAGTCCAGTACAAACCAGGAAAATTGATTTAAATTGCTATTATATTAACTACAGTCTTTCTAAATGAGCGCAAAGAAGATTTACTGAAGGAAGACGTGGAAATTCTATGGGTCATGGTGCAAATATTTACAAGAAGTGTAAGCTGCTATGAGAGCTGATACTGAAATGCATTTATTGTGAGAAGTCATAAGGCCTAGATTACCCTGGAAGGTGGACTGCAGAATCACTAATTTTGTGGAACAACTCTGCCCCTGGGGTTGCATCCATTTTAGAAGCACCCACATCTGCACTGGTTTCCATCAGAACTCAGCTCAAATGGTTGCTTTAGGTCTTCCTTAAACTATAAGTACCATGCACTGTTCTAGTTAGACTGGAATGTCCTGTCTAGAGTAAAGAACTTGATGACTACAGCAGTTAGCATTTTTCCCTCCTACAGTAGCCTAAGGGAAATGGAGGGAGCTCTTACTGGCCATATGGGTAACAACTAGCAGGAGCACTAGGTGTCTAACCCATGGAGCTCAGATCAATTATGCATCATATTGTTGAGGGAGTATTTATCCCTTAAGGCCTAACCTTCAAGTAAGTAGCATGACTAGAATCATGAACATATGTAAACAAATATATATCAGGCACTTCATTAGAAATTCAGCTCTTTCATCTCTCTTTATTGAAGACGTCCTGTATAAGTATAGTTGTAAATGTGTCAACTTCAGAAAGTTGGTTTTTGAAGCAACTGGAAAGGCTGCAAAGAGGATTACCAGCCTCAAACAGATGCCCTATGCAGACCGTCTCAAAAAACTCCAGCTTTACTCCGTCGCATATCGCCTACTCAGAGGCGATCTCTGCCTAACATACGTATGTCAAACCCAGAACTGTTGGACATGCTCCACTTAAAGAAATCCCAATCCCTCCGAGCTACATGCTCTAGGGACCTAAACCTTATCACCACATTAAACAGAACATGTTGGAGGGATAGATTCCTGTCCCAGAGACTTCCCATACTCTGGAATAAACTACCTATCTATATCAAACAAAGCTCCTCATTAGCACTCTTCAAGAAAAATCTTGATGACTGGATGGGAAATAGGAAATTCACCCCGGGGATCACCTCTGTGGCCCTGCTCGACAGTGGCACAGGAAAATAATTTTCTTGGGTGGCAAAACCCAGGGTACCTTTTTAGCTGGGCTTGTATAGCCCCAGGACAGATAGCCTATAACCTACCTATGAACCTATGAACGTAAGTCATAGAACAATTTTAACAGAGTAATAAAGGTGGGGATCGTGATAATTCAGTGAAAGCTAGGGAAATTTATTAGCAGCTGACTTTGGGAGCATCTTTTCCTCCGAGGCTTAATGAGCATAGTAATATTAAATTAAACACATTATATATTTAAGATGGGGAAAGTAAATTATACATCTTAGATACTTTAAATTATTACTACCTTTGTTAAATAGATTCCCTTGTATATTAATTAGTTCTACAAGTTTCAGTGAAGGTACAAATGTCTGTGCTATGTGTTAATGTTTTATTCTGAACAAGTCTCCAATAAAGAAAGATAAAAGTGGTAAATTTCTAACAAACTATCCTTTGTTGTGCGTTTTTATGTGATGAAAGTGCAAACTTTCTAACAAAGTGTCCGGTGCTGTGTGTGTTTTTATAAATATCTCTATTCAACATCAGATGACATATGCTATTATTCCCTTGTTTAATTGGTTTTATACTATATTAAGTTCTATAGAGCTTGCACAGAGTTTTAGTAGTGTAGGACTACTTGTTTTAAAATAAAACATTGCTTATGAGCTTAAGCTGTTCATTAGTATTCCTAGTACTTCCTGTTGTTTCTCTACCTAAATAAATTAATGTTTCTTAGTCAACTCCATTATGGCCAAAGTCTTTTATAAACCTGAATTATAACTTGCTATAATCAAGAGTGTTCACCATATTTGCACTGGTTGGAGCTATCCTACTATGCCTTCTCTTTATGTTTTTTGTATCTAGTGATATGCTACTCTTGGAAAATTTAAATTCTCAGAAGCCAAGGCTACACTTGTCAAATTCACAGTTATCCTTATTTAAGTAAAGACCATTCTCGTTCAGTCTAATACATTTCTCTGTCTGAGCATGTCCTTTCTCCTCTCTGGCATAAACTATAATAACATTATAATTAGTAGTAGTATGTATGTATTCATGAGTCCCTGTATTACTTCTTATAGCATACGCTGAAACATTTCACCAGCTGAACTGACGTGGAGAACGTTATTATGAATCGGCAGCTTGTAAGAAGTAGAAGATAGTGACAGCATGACCTGAAATCCAGCTTACTAGACATCTTTCCTCTAATGCTTCAACTTATGATGATAGCCACTACAAGAACTAGGTGTCCTTCCCATCTGTATACATCTGTTTGCAGCTCTCATGTTTACAAATTCTGACTTCAGCTACCCTGTTAGACTTAGGAGGTGTCACACTCATACTATGGTGCCTGATATGTTTCCTATTACATCAAATTTCTGGAGGTCTATAACTCTTATTTGACATTTGTTTAATGAAATGCAAAGGAATCTTCTGATGAGGATGTGCCAGAGAATTATCTTGGGGGGGGGGGGGTGCTGTCAATTCTGATCCACTAATTCTTTAGCTTCTTAGTAGCGTTAAACACACATTTGATATCACAGGGATGTGTTTTTATAGTGACTACCCATTTTTTATCTATGCTATTCATTATCTGTACCACACCTACTGCTTTGGCTGTGGAGTACCTTAATGAGATAGTCCTTCTGCCCTGTATCACAATGAAAATGAGTTTTGTCATGAAATGGGGTCTGTTATCTCTTCTACTTCTGCAGTGAGGCAGCCTTGTAAAGGGCTTGTCTTTGTAGATCTGTAAGGACATATTCATCTTTAGCGCTGGCTTTGGCCTTAGCCTGTTGTAATCTTTTAACATGTATGTTCACTAAGGCTCATATGTTTATTAGCCTTTTATCTCTTATTTTCATATTCTTACTATTTAGTTCTGGCTTCACTATGCCATTCTTTTTATTCAATGTATACACTTTTCTCTCAATTTTATTGTTATCTCTGCCCTGAGAGGTATTCTTTATGTCTTATATATCTGTTTATCTGGCCTTTAGCCATTATTTTGTGGTTTGTTATTAGCATTTCCAGATTTGCGCACCTTAACAAAGTGTTGCCATATTTTGTATAAGTAAAAAATGAAGTAAAGTATGCAATAATAAACAATTAGGTAGCATAACAGTTACTGAAAACATTGTAATGTCCTTAGCACTCTGCCTTCAAAGGGTTTTCTTTGTTTTGTACATTTTTTTTCCATTTCTGTTTTCTGGACATGAGATACATCTTGCCTAGAGGTGAACACTGTTCCCCATGAAGGCAGTGTCCACCACAGCACGTGCACTATACTTTGCAACAGTTTCTGCTACATATTTCATGTGTACATTTCTTTTCTGTTTGCTTCACCAACTTAACTGTTTTATCTCAGTATTTCTTTCTCTCTTCCCTCTTTCTGCCCCAATGTTGCTAGTTTCCTTTTGCTTATCTTCTTAAATCTTCTTTGCCTGAATTTCTGACAAGGAATATAGCAATGTCCAGCAGTTAGTTCTGCGTCATGTTTGGTTGTTTTCCTACTTCCCTTCCACTGCAACATGATTGTATTATCTGCATTTTGATTTCTTTGTCGATAGGTATAAATTGAGTTTCTATCTAGTGCCCTTGCCCTCTTATAGCACATCCATATAGACTCATCTTTTTGTCTGCTATTTTTAAATGCATATAACTTATAACTTTACATTTTTCTTAGGATCAAACTGACTTTTAACTTGTTAGCTAAGAACTTACAATTGGTTCTGTTTTTGCTTTCTGTGTACCATATACCTGCTGCCATGTGTAACTCTAAATTTTTAATCTATCATCCCTTGAAATTTGTGAAGCTTTTGCATTTTTTTTTTTTTTGAAACCTGGCAACTTGTGACTTCCACTGTCAGCTGACAGTATGTGTACCAGTCCATGGCCTATTTCAGATGCTGGTTAACTAGAAACTTCCACAGATATGTTTTGTCATCAGCTATGCGACCCTTATTGTAATCATTTGAAATGTCAAGACCTGCCACTGTGAGTCCCAAAACACAGAGACCGAGTGACCAAAAAAGCGGATTTATATATGCTAAGTCCAAGAGGGCCATTGCCCAGAATATTCCCTTTTCTCTAAGGAATGGCAATCTCAGAGTTGGTATATATAAGTTTGGGGGGTGTAGGGCTATCTCCCCACACATCAGGTGGTGCAGGGAGAGTTGCATCCCTACAAAAAAATGTAAAGGAGAAGAGCGTCCTCAAGATTCACTCGCCCTGGGTTTTTTTATTTTTTACTTCCACATGTCAGCACTTGGTATTTCTTGTATTCCCTATTTCCTGTGCACCCCTCTTAGTGACACTTTTTTGTGAAATTTCTCAGAAAAAACATTTAACTTGGATGTCGTGTCTTGACTGTGGCTTTCTTCTGCAGTTCTCTTTTGTTGTAACAAGAAACAAGATACTTGTAACCACAAAAACAAAGAAACAAAGTTTAACCATCTTAAATGCATCCTTCAGTGAACACAATTAATAAAAATAACTTCCTTATTGCCAGTGTTTATACTGTCAGGTATGAGTACTTGGAAGATAAACAATTCCCTTCACTTCACTTAAGAAAAGAGGACACCTTTGGCATGGGACTTATGTGTTACGTGAAAGAAAACCCTCACTGATTCCATTAGTTGGCTGCACTCATGTTGTTCCTATACTGCAGTACTTTGCTGCTTGCACTATACTGGATAATGTTGTGCAATGGAATTATTAGAAATTTTCTACACCAGAATAATAAAGGTCTATTTCAACAGACAGCCTCTGCCAAATAAATATATTCACACTACGCAAGGCATTATAAACTCACATCAAATAAAAAATGCTTACCTATTCCAAATGCACAGCTCATGACTTCAAACTGCTGTAAACCTGTTGCTCAGCCTTCAAGGTCTAGCATCAATGGCAGCTACATCTTTAATCTCTAAGAGACGTTTTCAGGTCAAGGAATATAATAATGGATTATTTTATTATGGGTTATCCTGACTTGTCCTCCATATCTGTCTGTATCTTGTCTTAAGGAACTCATGTTAAAGAAGTTGATCCTAGATTCTCCAACAACTCCAACCAGAAATTGTATATTCTTATTTCTGCACTGGTAGAGTTTAATGAACTATGCATGTGTTTATTTAGCTAACCTGAAGAACAGGCCTTTGGATATAGAGGTATCCAGGTGCATAATCTTTACAGACTATATAATTGATAAGTACCTGTAGTGTCTCTGTGTCTGCCTCTGAAATATAACCCACAAAGATTGCTACATAGGCAACTGCTTAGATTGCCTGATCTTGGGTCTGTTGCTTTTAATCTGCATTAATTTTTAACTCATCAGTATCTATAGTGAGCATATATTAATCATTGCCATTTATGCATATTTTCATTCACATTTTTAATAACTGAGTGAGTTAAATATTATTTGAGGGCATTGTGTGAAATGTTATGACAAGAAATATGAAAAATCCAATCAGTATTCATGCAGAATGTATTTCATTGGAGATCTTGTTATTCATTATGAAGATGCACAATTTCAAAATTTACATTAATACTGCCCAAACCAAAGGACATAGTAAGTCCTGCATGGTATAAAGTAAAACCTTAAATGAT
This sequence comes from Protopterus annectens, assembly GCF_019279795.1. Taxonomy (NCBI): domain Eukaryota; kingdom Metazoa; phylum Chordata; order Ceratodontiformes; family Protopteridae; genus Protopterus; species Protopterus annectens. The sequence goes on from NC_056731.1 coordinate 30,336,018, forward strand.
ACTGAAGAAAACTATGTGACTTGTGACTTGCACAGCCTGAGAGCTATTGAGGTTTTCTTAAATTGTTAATTATGTGAATGTAAAATCATATGCTATAAATGCATCATAAAACAGGCATCCTCAAAGGATGGTGGATGATGCTGTGGGGTGATATTCATAGCGCCATACATCACAGAAGCATAAGGGCAGTCATCAACCAGTAGCACAATGCCTATATGAAAATCAGCTAAGCGGAAATGAACGATCAACACTGAATACAGCAAAAGGAACCCTGTGCAAAAAATGCCCACAGCAGATCCACATATTCTGATCTTCCTAATCTGGACTCCATTAAGTTTAGTCACATGTGGAAGAAACTGTATGTACACTAAGCACATTGCACTAGCGCGTATCACGGACATACGTGCTCACTCTGTGATGTGATTCAAAACGCGCAATGTGACAGAGCCTTGCTTGCATAATAACTTTGTAAGTCATCCCCAATTTATGCTGGTTTTCCTCAGTCCTCCATATTGGGCTGCACTTACCTGCATTTGGCGCTGATAAACCATGGTAACACTGAATTAAAATTATTTTTAAGTAAGAGGGCAGGTAGAAATTAGTTGAAAAAGGCAGGAACCACTGTAATTCATTTCCAGCTGTTGAGTATTACCCTTACTTTACTGGTAAGAGATACAGTTTTATGCTTTTTCACTACTTTATGAACAACTACTTCTTTAATTTTCTTTTTACTCATTCTTGCTCGGGACAAAATAGCAGCACATTTTGAAGGGGGTGGCTTTAGTGTGCTGAACAGGAAGGGAACAGATAGTATTTAATCTCCTCTCTTAGCACACAATATTTCAGTGTGTATTTTGCTGTGAAAGGGTTGCTGGAAGTCCTGTTTCACTGCTGTCTCTTTAAAGACTAGTGAGCCAGTCTTGGAAATAGCTATTGTTTTTTTTTACTTTATTTTTATGCTTTCTTGCTGTGGACAAAATAGCAGCACATTTTGAAGGGGGATGTGGCTTTAGTGTGATGAACTAACAGAAAGGAAAGAGACAGTATTTAACCTTAATCTCCTATCTTAACAAACAATATTTCAGTGTGTATTTTGTTGAGAAGGTTTTGCTTGAAGACCAATTTCACTGTTTTGTGTTTTTGTGTGATTGTGTGATTTTGGGAATTAGAAATAAACAAGTAATCTCTGTGGTATCCCCGAAGTCTCAAACAGCCCACTAAACAAGTATAGTGGGTCCAAAAACAAAACAGTGTAAGAAACTTGTGTGTGTGTGTGTGTGTGTGTGTGTGTGTGTGTGTGTGTGTGTGTGTGTGTGTGTGTGTGTGTGTGGAAGATTTTCAGTCCATATATCTCTAGTTAATCACTGTATATTAATCAGATCAGACAATAGTAGTAGAAGTAGCGAACTTAAACTCGTCGTAAGTCAAAAAAATATATAAACAATATGAAATATTGTACAGAATTACTGAGTATTCGAAAGTAATCCAAGCAAGGCAGGCAGTCTGTTTCCAGTTGAAAATCATAGGTTCATAGATTAGTACTAAGCTAACTGCCATTGCGAGCCATTTTAAGCCTAGCCAATTGTCCTTTGTGAAACTCAAATCCTGCACCTTGTATTTGTAAGGCAAACACCTTAACCATTAGGCCACCCTCCCAATCCCATTTATTAAGTACACAGATAAGTGATCCAAGTAAAATAAAATTAACAGAGTAAGTTTCCTCACAAGTTTTCTAAATATATATAATAATATATGTTAACAATAGGTTATGAAAATAAAATATGATTTTTACAATTGATTTTTTACATGCAAAGTGTATATGTATATATTTATATATATTTTTTGATTGCCAAATGGACTAAGGTTGATATATTTCCAGCCATGTAGTATATCGTCTTGGATAAAATCACAGACTTAATAATCTACTTAATAATCGGGTTAAATAAGAGGTACCATATCACTATAAATTTTATTTAAAGTATATAAGGGTTATATTATTATGACAGCTACTAAGTAGGGCAGGACCAGCTCGAATGTCACACTGATGGGAGAAGGGATGTGAATTTAACATGTATACGAATAACACTTTGTTTTACAGCACAATAAACTACTCCCTTGCCTGATTAAAAGTATATATATATATATATATATATATATATATATATATATATATATATATATATATAGAAAGCTTGTGAAGAAACTATTACTCTGTTAATTTTGTTTTACTTAATAAAGGATTTTCAGCTGGAAACAGACTGCCTGCCTTGCTTGGATTACTTTCTTATACTTAGTAATTCTGTACAATATTTCATATTATATATATATATATATATATATATATATATATTTTTTTTTTTTTTTTTTTGACTTAAGATGAGTTTAAGTTTGTTACTTCTACTACTGTCTGATCTGATTAATATACAGTGATTAACTAGAGATATATGTACTGAAAATTTTCCACACAGAGAAGTTTCTTACACTGTTTTTGGAATTAGAAATAGAGACAAGTCAACAGTAGTTATCACTTGAAGTTAATCTCTGACTAGACACATACCCAGAATACATTTTTAGGTATAATTGAACAGACAAGTGATACACTTAGAAACCAAAACTTCTTCTTCTTCTCTTTTTGGCTGCTCCCATTAGGGGTCACCACAGCAGATCATTGGTGTCCACAAAACAAGTGGCAGTAGAGTTTTATGGTTTTGAGCTGCCAGCCCGTTGCCCATCCTTACTCAGAAGGCACGCGTACACACACACACACACACACACACACACACACACACACACACACACACACACACATGCACACATGCAGACACGTACACACACATACACGCACACAGACACACACAAACAGACACACACACGCGCGTGCACACACGAGTGCACACACACACACACACACACACACACACACACACACACACACACACACACACGCACACGCACACACACTCTCTCTCTCTCTCTCATCTACAGACAATTAAGAATGTCCAATCCACCTGCAGAATGTCTTGGGAATGTGGGAGGAAACCACAGCACCCGGAGGAAACCCACATAAACACAAGGAGGACATGCAGACTTCGCACAGAAGGCACCCCACCCGAGAATCAGACCAGAGAACCTTTTGTTGTGAGGTAACAACAATAACCACTGACCTTGAAACCAAAACTGCCTGTTGCTATTGTTCTCTGAAAGCCTCTATTACATTATATCTGTACATTTTTTTTTTTATTTATAAAGGAGACTTCAGGAAACATAGCTTGAGAATCACATGGGAATATTCTCATTTGATGAGAATTCATGTAGTACACAATCGAATATAAATTGTCCTAATTTACCTAAGACATTAAATATTCCTGAGGAAATGGTGCTATTTTTGTATTACCTGCTTGAAGCATTGTATTCACAGTGTGTTTAATTTTTAGATAATATGTATGAATTTTAAGTGAGATCTAATATAAGGCCGGCTCATTTTTAAAGCAACAATGTGACTGGGTTTCCTTTTATAGATTATAACCATAATTTTTCCAATAGCTCTTCAGCACTAAAATAACTTAGTAATACAGATTATTATCAAGTACTGTAGTAATTAACTTGTGAATAACAATTACGCTATTTTATAACTTTTTTGCATGGATGATTATTTACCCAATTTCATATCCTTGTGTTTTGAATTTTGATTTTTTTTTACTTATATCAAAAATGGATGTGTTAAACAAGCATTCTTATCAAGATTTATTAAAATATGATTTCCTGAGAGAGTGCACAGGGAGCAAACTTTACACGAAAAACAAAGAAAGTTTAAAAGAAAAGTGCATGAATTATGGCAAAACAGAACTGATAGCTATAGTAGAAAGAAAGACATTTCTAAAGAATGCTCATGTAGTAACATCGTGTAGTAAACTCTTTCGAATTTTATTAGAAGTTGGATTGAAGACATTTATTGGTTAGTAAATATCAAAAATGGATGTGTTAAACAAGCATTCTTATCAAGATTTATTAAAATATGATTTCCTGAGAGAGTGCACAGGGAGCAAACTTTACACGAAAAACAAAGAAAGTTTAAAAGAAAAGTGCATGAATTATGGCAAAACAGAACTGATAGCTATAGTAGAAAGAAAGACATTTCTAAAGAATGCCCATGTAGTAACGGAAGACCTGTAAACACTCTTTCAAACTTTATTAAAAGTTGGATTGAAGACATTTATTGGTTAGCAAAAGAACTAGGTGTAGAACACTTTATAGCTCCAGCTGATACAGGGTCAAATGGGGAAAATTCTAGGAAAATAGATTCATTTCTTATATCCAAAAAAAAAAAAAAAAAAAAAAAAAAAAAAAACAGTATTAATAATGTCTTTATAAATAATAAAGAAGAAGGTGAAACATCAAAAAGTTCTATGGAAAAGGAAAATGAAAACTACGCATTTGAAAAAAAAAAGAAATTAGGTAAAATGATATCAGATAACAGGATAACAGTGATATTGATATAGTACAAGAGGAAATATCTAGCAGCAAGAATTTAACAGATAATAATCATCACCAAAGTGCTATTATTCAACCTGTACTGTCACAAAGAGAAACAGCAGATCTTTTAGACAGGCTGTAAGTGAAATACAGATTGTCAGTTATTCTAAAAGTACTAAGAAAAGGAGGCAACATAAAACTTTATCATCACATAAGAAAATGTCCAGGCATAATAGCACAGAAGTAAGAAGGAACAAACAACTGACATGAGGGAGAAGAAATTAAAAAGCAGAGTATTGGGAGGAGGACATAGTTTGGACCATACAGTGGAGAATTACTTAAAAATCATTTAAATAACTTGGAAAACTCGTTAGAGAATGGGGTGGGAAGAGTTCAGTAACAAAAATTCTGGTTTTTGGTGCCTCAATGATAAAGAAGTCTGCTAGGAAACTATGTTCTATAAACAAAGAGCAATTAAGATGTTATCTCTAGTGGAGTTTAAAAGAACTGAGTTACCTGATATTTATGAAAAAAAAATCAACAGACAAATAAAATATAGCACAATAGTTATTCATGCAAGAGCAAATGACTTAAGGAATACTCCAATTAATCATATGAAGGCCTCAAGTTTGGCTTCTATTGAAAAACTTGAAATCAATTCTATTTTGGTAATTCTTACGGAAATATTGCCATTGCCAATCTGCAATGAGTATATGTTTACAAAAGCATTTTATTTAACAATTGGCTTTGCCAGTTGTGTACAATTTGCAATTTAAAGTTAATCACAAACTGGGAAGAATGCAAGAACAACATAAGAAGGTTCTCCAAGGATCTTTTTAATTTAAGTCTGTACAGGATGGAATACTAAGTTGAAAAATTCTCTCAAGAATGTATTCATTTTTCAGAACATCAGCAAAGTGGTATGATAGAAACAGAACACTTAATAACACTTTGAATGCATATTTTTGTAAGGCACAAAATAAAGGTAATAATCACAATGAGTTGATGTTTGTAACTATACATATAGGTTATGGCTTGATAATAAAAATAACCAAAGCTTGGAACTCTTCTTGTCCCAGGGTACGGTACAACAAATATGGCTGTAGGACAGTCTAAAAGGCAATGGCATTATGGTACTAATCAGAGACACTAAACCATCTCTTAAGGTATCTAACAACATGGAAATGGAAATATTAATAGTTGATTTATTAGATTAGTAAGAAAGTATAAGAATAATAACATACTAACATCAGCCAAATATGAATAAAGTCAAATACAATTAATTTCTCAAAGAATTAGAAGCAACATTCAATAATGGTGAAATAATGCTTCTAGGAGATTTTAACTATCCAGATATTATTTGGAAGATGCTAAACACAGACAATAATACTACTGATAAGTTTATTGAAATGATCACATTCTATGGGATGAACCATTTGTAGATCAGAGTACAAGGAAAGACAGCTTGTTGGATTTGGTGATTACAAATTATATGAAACTTATATCTAATATAAAAATGAGTAGACCTCTGGGATGTTCAGATCATGATTTAAGAAATGTTAACATAAAGAAAGAAGTATTCTGAACAACAGCACAAAGAGGTATAAAATAGATTATTATAGTGTTAAATGTGCAGTTAATGAAATTGAATGGAATGATTTAACAACAGCAAATGGTGGTTACTCTATTCTGCAAGACATTTTATGTGAAGAAATTAAGTCTAGAATACCTAGTAAATCTATTATAAGAGCAAAGTGTATTAATTGGTGGAATAGTGACCTAATAAGATTGTACAGGAAGAAAAAAGTTATTTCAGATATACAAAACTACCCAACTAAATATAACAGGGGTAAATTGAATAAAACAGCTAAGTTACTTCAATATCAAATACAAACAGCATCAGACAAAAATAATAAAAAGGCTTAGTATAAATACATTAATTGAACGCAGAAAATAATAAATCCAATCCTGTCTGTGGAAATTAAAGACAATTAGCCATTTATTTCAATCAACATAGATACTGAATTGAGTAAGTATGTTACAAACATTGGACTAAACAAGTGTAACAGTATTGTTATATCTAAAAAATGTTAACATTTTCCACGTGCTTCTCCTGCAATGACATTACAAAGTATGAGTAGAGCACTAACAAGGTTACAAATAAACATATCTGTAGGACTGGACAAAATACCAGCAATGTTATAAAAAACCTTAATTAATAATATTAAAATACCACTAACAGGATGATTGAATTATTTAATTACAAACTGTCATGTTCCAACTATGGAGAAAAATTCAATAGTCTCTTCAATTCTTAAAAAAGAGAAAATAACAGAGATGGAGAACTAACGACCAGTTAGCTTAACCTCAGTATTAAGTGAATGTTTTGAAGCATATTCTGGAGTTAATGGATGACAACAAAAGTGAAAACAATGTACAGGATATCAGGCAGCACCTTTTTTTCCCACAGGTAGATTAATGCTAACTAATTTACCTTTTAAATTACTAGGCTCCCATCAGGACACAAGTGCTCAACAGCAGCTGAATTCTTCTCACTGGTTCTATCCCCCTCTATCTGGTAGATCCCTGAAAGGCTTGAAAGTCAGAAGGACACCTCCCCTGCTGAAACCTAACTGGTAACTTTCCTGCACTGTCTCTCAACTCTGAAAAGATCTGCCAAGGTTAATATTATCTTATCCTGTCTGTATGTATTATATTGATTAGCCATACCGGGTCTACAGTACTACCAGTAATCCCTCAAAGCCCCACAATCAACCCTAAAATACTAAACTGGGTTACTCCTATATCTAAAGATTACCTAGTGAACATATCTAATTTTCTAGGTATATTACTAGCATAAATTAATTCAGACACACAGAACAAAGTTCATTTTACTGCAGGCTTTGTAGCCCAGCTGTCTGCCTTATATTTTAGCACTCAGAAACTGTGCTTAATCATACTAAGGAAAAGCAGTTGAGCTCCCTGCATAAAACATATATAAAACTAGAAATTACATAGCATAGGATCATAGGAGGTTAATAGGCTATTTACCAAGAAGTCATTTCAAGCCTAGCCATTTCATCCCAATGTAATACCAATGATACTCTAGTCAATACCCAGGATTGTATTTAGTAATGACTGCCCATATCCAGGAGGGTTGTGGGCGTTATCCCCAGTAAGAATTTACAGTGCCCCATCCACTCATCCAGGTTCCTTTTGAGCAGTATCATGGAGGTGTTCTGCTTCACATGAACTGGCAGTCTATTCCAAAGATCCGGCAGATGCTGGGAGACAAATCTGTCCCACCAGCATGACCTCTTCAAGTCGTAGCCCCTATTTAGGTCTCTAGGATGGGTTAAACCTGAAGCAGGGGTTTAAACTCTTGAGCTCTGTACAAAAATAGCAGACAACTGGCAGAAGAAAGCTTAATGTGAGAAAAGGCTGCAAAAAGTGATTACTAACAGTATACTATGTATAAATTGTATACTGAAGGCAAAAACAAGGGTAAGAAATTATTTAAAACAAACAAATAAAAAAAGCCTCATGTACTTATTGTGTTGATAGTTTCCCACTGCTAGCCTCTCTGGTTTGGCTGGTTTCTTTACATTAGCCCCGCTACACTCGCCCTCGCTCCCCTCAGGCTCTCTCCGGGCCCCACCCTGCCCCCAAATTCCTCCCACCCCTAGATGTGCTAAATTTATAGCCACAACTGCCACTCCCTTAATTATAGAACCAATCCGCAATTGTTAGACCCACCCTAACCACAACTCCCTCCCTATTTCTCTACTCTACCCTCATCTACTACCCTCCCACCCCCATTCTTAAACAATTGTAAGTTGCAAAACCTCTTCAATGCCTCTACAAGCCTCAACCCCACCTTTCAATTCAAAACCCTCCTACTACCTTTTATCCTTGCTGATAATTACATATTTTATCACAGCTTATGAACATCTCTCCCTTCCAGGCTCCTACTACCCCAGATCACAGACCAATACTCATGCTCTTTCACATAACTTTAATCAGCCACTACTCCCCCTCCCTTCCAACTCCCATATTACAATAAGTCAACAGTTCATTCGAGTCAGTTATGTTAACCCTAGAACTAAACACTACTACAAACTATTATTCAAACTTCAAACACTAATAATCTATTCTCAAATTAACCTCACAATGGATGGGGACATCCACCCCAACCCAGGACTAACCCCATCAGAAGCATCCATCCCAATATATAATATCCCCTCTTGCCTGCAAAACTTAAACATCTCCTCTACCTCTCTCCTCATCTGCCACCTAAACATCAGACGCCTAAATAATAAAATCCACTACCTGCATGCCCTCTTAGCAGTACACTCCCCAGATATACTATGTCTTACAGAAACCTGGCTTAAGCCATCCACCACTGACAATGAAGTTACTCCTCCAGGTTACAATATAATACGACTAGACCGCACCTCAAAGAAGGGAGGCGGGGTAGCTGTCTTATATAAATCTTCAGTTAATGTAACTATTTACACTGAGCTAATCAAAGGAAGGACACTCGGCAAACTCGGAGCTATAATATATAACATTAAGTATCCTGTTTTTTGTTTATTTTGTTCTTTATTTCTTTGTTATTTATAGCACTTTGTGTACTGTGTATTTTTTCTAGCTAGTTTCACTGTGTGTGAGGTATTAACTGGAAATTGTCCACTCTTATTAAGCATCTATTGGGTTGTTTGTTTATGATAACTTGTTGCAGTTAAACTCTTTTTTCTAGTGGCTCCTTTAGCTGTTTAAAACTTTCATTTAAAGGCTCACTGCTGCTTTTCAGCTGTGAGTATCATTTCTGCAGTTTGTTCTAAGTAGTGGATATATTTGTAGCATTTCCATATTCAGGCTTGTATTTGGGCCTAGTGTTTGTGGAGGCTGTGTGTCTGAGCACATAATTCAGGGACATCTTGTTTTAGCCAAGGCCATCAGGCATTTCAGTGAGAGAGAATTGTTTGAGGTCATTGGCTGACTGAGGTCTCCTGGACTACAGCTTAGACTAAGCACCTCATTGGTTCCTTTGAGATTTCTTTCTTAAAAGCTGTCTCAGGTTTCAACTTTCTGTTACCTAAGAAGCTCAGTTGTGAGTGTTCTGCCATTTTACACTGAGCTAATCAAAGGAAGGACACTCAGCAAACTCGGAGCTATAATATATAACATTAAGTATCCTGTTTTTTGTTTATTTTGTTCTTTATTTCTTTGTTATTTATAGCACTTTGTGTACTGTGTATTTTTTCTAGCTAGTTTCACTGTGTATGAGGTATTAACTGGAAATCGTCCACTCTTATTAAGCATCTGTTGGGTTGTTTGTTTATGATAACTTGTTGCAGTTAAACTCTTTTTTCTAGTGGCTCCTTTAGCTGTTTAAAACTTTCATTTAAAGGCTCATTGCTGCTTTTCAGCTGTGAGTAACATTTCTGCAGTTTGTTTCCCACCCACCCTGTTGGTATAGTGTTTTTATAGTTGGTGGCTTTGCAGTTGCCCGCCCCTAGTGTAAATTTGATCTGGGACCCTCCTCCCAGTCTAGTGTCATTACCTCATTCTACCCAGTACAGGGAGAGCATTTGAGAAGGCCAATCAGCTTAGTTTCTGCTACTCCTTTCTCTCTTTCCTTTCTCTCTTTCCACAAAAAAAAAAAAAAATGTATCTGCTTTTACTGTATTTGTGTTTTTTCCAACTTTATTTTGCTTTTGCGTCATCTTAAAAGTACTCAATTGTATTTATTACTGCTTGGTGTAACTCATTCTAAGCCTTTTAGTTTAAGCACCTGGGCTTCAGACCAGTTTTACATTAAGAAGGTTTGTGGTCTGCACTGTAGTGGCAGAACAGGTAGCTTACATCCTTCTAAGTTGGGAACTGCTGATTGAGGGCTCAGTGTCTGTTATTCTAAAAGTGTATTAATTCTGGTTTAAGCACTTGGGCTTGAGGCCAGTTATTTTACATTAAGAGGGTTCGTGTTCTGCACTCTTGTGGGAGGAGAGGCTGGACTCTGTCCTTCTGAGCTGGGAATTTCTGGTTAAAGGCTTATAGTGCCTGCATATTTGAACTGCTTCTTACTGAAATTGGTACACCTTGTTTGCTGTAGCATAGACTAGATCCAGGCCTGCTGAATCTAGCTTTGTTTGTATAACTTGAGCACTAATCCAGGCATTCTTTAAAGTATTCAGTTGTATTTATTACCGCTTGGTAGTAACTTGATTAAAGTGTAGCTATCATTTCTAAGTCTTTTGGATTAAGCACTTGGGCTTCAGACCAGTTGTTTTACATTAGGAAGGTTTGTGGCCTGCACTGTGGTGGCAGGACAGGTAGCTTACACCCTTCTAAGTTGGGAACTGCTGATTGAGGGCTCAGTGTCTGTTATTCTAAAAGTGTATTAGTTCTGGTTTAAGCACTTAGGCTTCAGGCCAGTTATTTTACATTAAGAAGGATCGCGGTCTGCACTCTTGTGGGAGGAGAGGCTGGACTCTGCCCTTCTGAGCTGGGAATTTCTGGTTAAAGGCTTATAGTGCCTGCATATTCTGTTTCTTACTGAAATTGGTACACCTTGTTTGCTGTAGCATAGACTAGATCCAGGCCTGCTGAATCTAGCTTTGTTTGTATGCTTGTTGTTTGTTTATTTCCCTGAAACACTAATTCCACCTAAAACGTGGCCTTTTAGCACTTCTGTGGATCCCTAGTGATATCTGCATTGCTTACTGTACTTATTTCCTTATTTCACTTCAAAGAAAGTTACTGTTTGTCGTTTTTGCATTTAAGTTACCTGTAACACATTGCATTTAAGTTACCTGGCACTTGCTCACTAAAGCAATTATATAAGTCAGCTCTAAAAAATAAAAGCACTACACCCTCACAAACTCCCCTTGAGTACCTTGTTCCCCACTGGCCCTTTTTTCAATTATAAAGGAATTCCCAGTACTATTCTAGCATGTCCAAAGGCCAGTTGTCAACCTCCTCTCTGGTCCAGCTGGTGAATCTGGGAATCCTGAGGCAATGTTACAACTGCCTCATGTACACAGACAACCCTCTCCTCCTCCCAACAAATTCCAACACATGTGAGAGATGCAACCATATAGCCAAACTGGAGGCTAAGCTCTTTCAACTCAGTACTGGCGTAACCAGTCAGGAGGAGAAGGAAACCACACTCACTACAATTCCAGTCTCACATAGACCTACCACAACAACAAACCAAACACATAAACACACAAAAACATACTCGGAGGCTCTAAATAAAAATCTGCCTAAGCAGCAGAAACCTCCAAAGCAGACACCCAAGCAACCGCTACCCCAAAACAAAACACGTGCAACACATAGCTCACAAAGCCAGTGTGCCGAACAGTCACAGCCCTTAAGGCTAAACAACACACCTGATACACTTGTAATAGGTGACTCTATCGTCAGGCACACTGACGTCCCGCTCACCAGGCTGAACAAGGAGAAGGTCACGGTGAGCTGCCTGTCGGGCGCTAGGATCCGCCACATAACACAAGAACTCAGGTCACTCCAAGGCAAGTACAAATATGACTCAGTCATTGTCCATGCTGGTGTGAATGACCTGAGACGTATCTCCCTGGACTACATGAAAAGAGACATAGAGGAGCTCTCTGAGCATGTAGCCCAGGCCGGTATGACCCTGACCTTGAGTAGCATCTTACCCTCACCAAGAATGATGCCACAATATGAAGACAAGATGATCAATTTCAACAATTGGCATAAGTATTGGTGTCATTCAAAGGGGATCCAATGCCTGTCAGCCTGGGATGACATGCTTGACAAGCCACGATGCTTCGCTAGGGACGGCTTGCACCTGTCACCCCTGGGCTTTCAGATATTGGCAAAGGCTCTTGCTACCCCCATAGTGCCTTTTTTAGGCAAAGCTCAAAAGACAAACCCACCTCCATAGGTATCACAAGGGATAAGAAACTAAGAGTAATGCTACTCAATGCCAGAAGTCTAAACCTCAAGATTCACACACTCGAAACTCTCCTTAGCATGGAGAACATCGATATCTGTGCAGTAACAGAAACCTGGTTCAAGGCTCCCGAGAGCACCCCAGCACTACCAGGTTATACCTCATACCATGCTTTTTGGCCCCAAAACTTGGACTGAACCACAAAAGGAGGGGGAGTATCAATATTCATCAAAGATACCCACACCTCCAGGTTGGTGGCGCAGCACGAAGCATCAGAGACTATCCATGTGCAACTAACAGTGGGTAAAACTGCCTTACAGTTTATAGCCTGCTATAGACCACCCTCCCAAACACAGGAACCCCACTCGGCCTTCCTGAGAATACTGGAAAATATGAAGGTCTCTCCAAACACCATTATATTGGGCGACTTCAACTACCCAAACATAGACTGGGAGCATTACTCTAGCTCCAACACCCTAGCCCAAAGGTTCCTAGAATTTATAAACTCAAATGCTATGGAACAACTTGTTACCACTCCCACAAGAGGGGAAAGCATACTGGACCTGATCATCACAAACATGGGGACACTATGCTCCAGACCAGAAGTGTATCCCTCACTGGTAAGATCAGAACATAAACTAATCTCACTGGATATTCACATCCCGACCCCACCCCCTGCCCAGAAAACCACAGTGAAAAACTTCTCTAAAGCAAATTTCACACACCTCAAAACCGAGGCGGAATCCATCAAAGCCCCCGGGCCTGTGGAAAATACGTCCGAGACCGCAGAATCCTTTATAAACGCATTCTATGAACACCTTCAGGAATGCATGGATCATGCAATCCCAAATAAAAACAAGACCCAATCCTCCAAAGGCAGACGTCCTGTCTGGTGGACCCTAGCCATAAACAAACTATACAATAGAAGGAGGAAGCTACTACATAATAGAGCAAAATCCCAAAAAGGGAAGGCATCTCTGATCAGTATTAGCAAAAAACTACGGGCACTCATAAAATCGTCTAAGGCCAGCTTCGAGAGAAAAATTGCACAAGACACTAAGGATAATCACAAGGCTTTCTTTAGTTATGTTAGGAACCTGGGTGAGAATTCCCAGATATGCTCAGAATTAGTCCAAAATGACAAAAAATACACCGAGCCCACAGACATTGCCAACATCCTAGCTGACAGGTTCAGTGCAAACTTCTCCCCCCCCTCCCCACCAAAAGGGCAAATATCTATCCCAACAGAGTGCTGCTCCCCTGACATCTCAGATGCTCAGGTAAGAGCCGCCCTCTCCAAAGCAAAAAACACAGCATCAATGGGACCAGATGGTGTCCCAGGCTGCATCCTACATGAACTCCAAGAAGAGCTAAACCCAAACATAAAACTACTGTTCAATCTTAGCTTTACTGCAGGATATGTACCCAAAGAGTGGCGTACAGCAACAGTGGTCCCTCTCCATAAAGGTGGTGCCTCAACGGATCCTGGAAACTATCGCCCCATAAGCCTGACTAGCTTGGTCTGCAAAGCTATGGAAAGGATCATCATGGACCTCATAAATAAAGATATTGGGGACCTACAGACACTGGATCCTACCCAGTTTGGCTTTGTTAAGGGCAGATCCTGCCTCTTAAGCCTGGTCGATTTCTTTGAAACATTCACCAAGGCCATTGACGAGGGGAAGGTGGTCCACACAGCCTACCTGGACATCGCAAAAGCCTTCGATACAATACCCCACTCGGGCATTATAGATAAGCTCACCAGCTTAAATATAAACCCCTATGTCACTAGATGGGTTGCAAACTGGCTTAAGGACAGAACCCACATGGTTAGAATTGCTGGAGCTATGTCAGACTCCAAACCAGTTACAAGTGGCATCCCACAAGGCTCAGTCCTGGGACCTCTCTTATAGGTATATATTTCTCGGCGGTACAGGCCAACACGGAAGGACTGTGGCTGACCAAGTTCGCAGATGACTGCAAACTGGGCACCATAATCAACTCTCCAGCCGACACAAGCATCCTCCAAAAGGGCCTCATAGAAACAGACAACTGGTGCCAGAGCCATGGCCTCAAGCTAAACGCCAAAAAGTGTATAGTCATCCCCTTTGGCAAAAACAAAGTGCCCACAAATTACCACATAGGTGGTAATGCATTAAGTACAGAAGAAGTCATTAGGGACCTGTGGACCCAAGTTGATAGCAATCTCTCATTTGACAACCACGTGGCCAAAGTGGTTAGAAAAACATTTCATATAGCCCACCTAATCATGAAGGGATTCACATCTAGATCAGGGGAGGTCATCGTGCCTCTTTACTCATCCCTCATCAAGCCCATAATTGAGTACAATGCCCCTTTTGGGATGTACCTTACCAGACACCTGCAGCAACTGGAAAGACCCCAAAAGTATCTCACCAAGAGGATCAAAAGGCTCAAACAGATGCCATATGCTGCCCGGTTAAAGAAACTCCAGCTCTACTCAGTGGCATACCGCCTGCTCAGAGGCGATCTGTGCCTGACGTATAAAGCCATGTCCAACCCGGAATTAATGGACATGCTGCACCTCAGAAAATCCAAATCCCATCGAGCTACGCGCTCAAGAGACTTGAACCTTAGCACTGAAATAAATAGGACATGCTGGAGGGACAGATTCATAACCCAGAGGCTCCCTTCACTCTGGAATAAAATCCCAGTCCAGGTTAGGCAGAGTCCCGCATTGACTCTCTTCAAGGGGAATCTTGATGAGTGGATGGAAGATCGTAGGTTTACCCCGGCTATCACTTCTGTGTCACTGTTAGACAGAGGCACAGTATACTAACCTCAAAAAAAGGCATAGCAAAATTAATTTAAAATGGGTGGCGAAAGCCAAGCACACTCTGGCTAGGCTTATAAATGCCCTAGGGCAGATAGCCTAGTATGAACCTATGAACAACTCTCCACAAGTTCCTCAAGCTGATAAAGCTGAAATACTCTTTACAAAACTACAAATTAACCAGCATAAATCTATAAACATCGGCTGCATTTATATCCCACCTGGCAACAACACCAATATCCTTGAAGACATTCTACAGTGGCTGTCCATAAACTCCCACAAGAAACTATTGTTTTAGGTGACTTTAATATAGACTGGAACACCTGATCCTCAGACTTCCCTACTACCCACATAACTCTATATGGTTTCTCCCAAGTCATAACCTCCACCACCAGAACTAGTAAGCCCAATAACAAAGAAAGCATATTAGATTGGATTCTCATTAATAACCCTCCCCAAATGTAAAAGGCAGGCACCCAACCTGAGGAAATAAGTGATCACCTCTTAACATATATACTCAGACAAAAAAATGATATCCCTCAAATACCTAGCTTCAGAACTATCAGGAACAATAAGAGCTTCAATCAAACCAAATTCCAATTAGAACTTCAAACATGTAACTGGAATAGACTAAAACTACTCCCACTAGACGAGGCAGTATCACACTTTAATTCCACATTTCTTACAATCCTTAACAATCATGCACAATCATGAACCCACCCGGACCATCAGAACAAAGAAAAAAGTAGCACTGTGGCTGTCCAAAGAAACTAGACAAAAAAATCATGAATACAAATAAAGCCTGGTCATCTTGGAAAACCAATAAAAACCTTAAGGATCAACTAGTATATAAACAGCTAAGAAATGATACTAAGAAGTCTATAATGTTAGACAAAAAAGACTATTACTGTAACCTGCAACATAAGCATCAAAATCGACCACAAAAATTTTGGTCCAGCTTAAACAATCTTCTCCATCCAAGTAATACTACTACCCCTACCCCTGCATCTATCTTCCAAAAACCTCCAGAAAATATTGCCAACACCTTCAACACCTTCTTTACGGAAACTATACAATCCCTTGCTAACCAGCTAGGCCCCAACAACCTAGACCCTATTAACCCCATATCCAATACCCACCCATCCTTTAACTTTCAACCTGTACCAACAGCGTTTATTCGATCCTTAATCAAGAAACTGAAACCCACCACCCTTTCAGCAGACCTAGTCCTGGCTGAATATCTTCAAAAGGCTGCAAATGCAATAGCGTATCTCATCTCAATATTAATTAACAGAACCATCTCTGAAGCATATATCCCCTCTATCTGGAAAATGTCCTATGTAATTCCTCTCCATAAAGGGGGTAACTCCACTGATCTATCAAATTACCGGCCCATCGCCATTCTGTCCCCTCTGGCTAAAATTATGGAAAAATGTATCCACAACCAACTCCTTCATTACCTCAATTTGCACAATCTCTTAGCTCCGTCCCAGCATGGATTTAGACTGCACCATAGTACCACCACAGCCCTATCGTACTTCTCTCAGACAATAAATCAAATCTGTAATAATAATACGCCCTCCTCTGCTGTCTTTCTTGACCTATCTAAGGCATTTGATATGGTAAACCACCAGCTACTCATTCAAACACTAAAACCTCTTGCCATAGACAGCCTAGCAATACTCTGGTTTCAGTCCTACCTAAGTGGCAGACAACAAGCTGTGCTATAGAAGGACAGCCTTTCTTCCCTGCTGCCAGTCACCCTTGGAGATCCTCAAGGGTCTATACTAGGACCTCTCCTATTTTCCATCTTCATTAATGATCTTCATACAGTCATCCCCAAAGTAACCTGCATTCAATATGTAGATGACTCTACCCTAATCTGTTCTGCCACCTCTCCATTAGACCTGCAGACCTTAACCCAAAATACTTTCAGTGTAGTAGAAAACTGGCTCACTGACAGGCATCTTCTATTGAAATCAAATAAAACAAAACTGCTACTCTTCACCCCCACCTGGAAAGCTACACTCCCATCGTTTACCATAACATCTAATAATGGCACAATAATTTCCCCCAGAAAGTAATACAAAACTATTAGGTGTAATTGTTGACAATAACCTTAAGTTTGACGCTCACATCGACAAAATCATTAAAACAGTCAACAAAAAGCTAGGATCTCTATATAGAATTAAGGTATTTCTAACCGCAACTGCTAGGACAGTTATTGCCCGAACACATTTACTTTCAACCCTTCTTTATGCCTCCCCAATCTATACAAACCTGAGTAAATCTGACCTCAATAAACTCAATAGCTGCTACAACACCATAGCCAAATTTGTCACAGGCTCAGCATATAGAACCCACCACTGTATTAACCTACGATCTCTAGGCTGGCTAGAGTTTCCCTCTCAAATCCAGTATAATCAATTAATAATAGCCCACAAAGTCCTCCACCAGCCCGAAAGCACACCCATACTCAAAAATATAATTACCCCTTACAGTAACCTAAAAACTCTCCAGTCTTCTGACAAAATACTGGCACAAACTGTTAAATCTAAAAACTCAGCAGGTGACTCATTGTTTTGCAATTCTGTTGGAGCAATCTGGAATCGGCTCCCTGCCGAACTTACAGCAAAGCAGACTATTAACCAATTTAAAACATCTCTCAAAAAATTCCTGAAAAGTCACTGGCTGTGCCCCTGCACCAACCCTGACTAACCAGCTTGCCACTCTCTTCACTACCTGCCTATCTGTAAAATAGTCAATGTTTCAGACTTAGTCTCATTCTCATATTTATTGTACTACTGGATGACATGCTACCTTTTTCAGCCTTGTACCATTAAAAATGTCTAAGTTCGAACAAGAAAACTACAATGTTAAGTTTAAGTATGTATGTATTCCAAGTATGCATATAATCCTATAATTCTGTACTGGTATCTATATGTGACTGTATAAAACTGCTACTGTTTAACTCTTACATAACTATCCACATGTGGAGCTTTTCTCCCCGGGCCTCCGCTGCAAATGAACCTGTGTCCAGTCGGGCTATCCTGGTTAACAAATGTAAAATAAAAATAAATAAATAAATAGAGTGTTATGTCCATATAACAACAGTTATGAATAAAGGAATGTCTGCAGCAGTGATTTATTTGGCTTTAGCTAAAGCATTCAACATCCTGCCTCATAAAAAAAAGATGGTTCATTAGCCAAGAATAACAATAATCTCTGCCTGCTCAATTGGGAAACTGAATGTCATGAGACAGAAAACAAAAAAATGAAACGACAATGCAAGGGCAGAACTCCATACCTCTTTCCTTGAGTAAAAAGATCTTCTAACATCATATCTCTTTTTCTATATGCTAGTGATATTCATTTTTTGCTACTCTATTGCAGTAAATATTATTGTCCAACATTGAGTCCATTAAATTCAAATGATCCACATGGTCTAGTATAACCATTCCACCCCTTTATCAGGTTTTAATACATGCACAGTTTTAGCTGCCACAAGTTCATGTAATAACATTCTTTCTATCATACTTAAGTTAATCAAAAATTTTTATTGTTAAATTTACTGTTAAATCTGTTCCTTAAATCCACTTCACATGCTTTTCCACAGACCACCAAAGTTGGGTGTGCGGGACCATTAAAATACTCCTTCTTTGTAATAAATTAGGCTGTTTAACCATACCATAATCATGTCTTTTGAACTACTTAGCCAAATTGTTTACAAACTAATAATCTGAGGTCTATAATTATATCAGATATGTTAATTTTGGGGAGAAGTACAAAAGTAAAACCTTTAATATATAAATTGTAATGTTTTGGACTTAAGTCAATGCAGCTCTAGTTATAAATATAAACAACAATGTTCATTTTTTTGAATATCAACAGTATCTCTGGGTCTTCATGCTTTACTGTCTGAATCACTGACAAAGGAATTATTCCAAAACAAAACAAGATGTGAATGTGAACCCTGCAAGATGTATGGTCAGGCCAAGGAGAGCCTGGGAAAGTAGCAGAAGATGGGATTGAGAGTAAAGCATGAAGAACCCACAAGTACTGTTGTTATTCATAAAATAATTTTCAGGGTGATATGTTACAAGAACTACTGACTTTAGAAATAAATGATAATATAAAAACTAAAAGACATCATGAAAATGTGTACAGGATCAAACCATTTAATACCACAAAATGCATTTTATATAATACAATAATTCATAGTTTATGGAACAAATTGCCACTTTTTATTAGAAAAATCTGATATCATATCAATTTTTAAACAGAAACTAGAAGTTTGGATGAGTTCACAGGTATATGACCCATGTTTTGAGGAATCAGTGTTCCTTGTTGGCCTCAGGCCTGAAAATCGGAAACTCAAATTTGTGAACTTATGAACATGATTGATAAATGTGTAAAGTGCCATTTTTACTGCTGTCTGCATGTATCAGGGTGCTTACTGCCTATAAGTGAATAAGTAAAGGAGCAAGTGAGTTCAAATAATGAATGAATGAATGAAATGCATCACTCTGCTTAGCAGCACATACTCACAGCAAACACATACATGCATATCTACTACTACTGCAGCAGAGGCCAGAATAACACATGCAGTAGGAGCAGAACATGGAAAACTACAAATCAGAACTAGTGCTGCAAGGGGTATGTCTAATACAAAACAATTCATTGTCCACATTTAACTTTTAGAGATAGATGTGAAGTGTCAGTTTGTCACATTTGTCACAACATTTGATTAAACTTTATAGCATGTTATAATAGCAGAGAGCAAGACACAGGAGAGACCGCTTCAGTCCAGAGGAGAATCATATCCTTATGGATGCTCTGAGGGCATATGTGAAACACCTTCTAAAAAAGGGGGCCAAAACAAGTAGAGGGTGCTTAGGCTCTGAATCAGTTATTGGTTGACAGCACTGATGTAAATGAAAAGTAGGAGGCATTGTGTATAGTGCCTTTCAAAATCAGTAACAGGAGGGCAGTATTTACAAATCACTCCAGTTACACATGAGGTTACTGCACCACTTCCTTCTGGAATGGCAATAAAACAGAGCAGAAAACAACAAAAACAGTTCTCATAATGAAAATACATCATCTGCTTCTCAATACTGAAAGCCTAACACTACATCTAGCAGTTGTGTCACCCCCTCCCAACACTGATGCATATTGACCAATGGTACTCTTACAAAAAGCATAATTTCTATTGCTGACATATAAGAAATCTCCAGATGTGACAAATATTGCCTGTATCTTATCCATCTTAGCTGTTAAGTGTGGGAAATGGGCAAGCTAGCAGCAAATGTATGCATCTCTGTTGAATGCAAAGTAGATCAAAAAGGCACTGCTGCAATTTTTCCAGCTCTTCAAAAAATGCGACTATGAATCGCGACAAAGTAGGAAGAGCACCTAATTAGCATAAGACAGTTGCAGATTTTCCTCATACCCTTCATTAACTTCTGATTATATCATAATTTGTTATGTCTAAGTGCAGTTGAGGTGTGATTCATAGACACCAATTGCACTTAGACACAACCAGTGCAACTTACCACAATGCTTAAGTGCAGTAACTATGAATACTGCTCTATGTGTGTAGCAGTGACTATGAATTCTGCTCCATGTCTGTAGCCTGTAAGGTTTCCAGGATATGGGAAGCTCTTTGTTAAAATTTAGAGGAAGGCATATGTTTGGAAATTTATGCAACACAAATATATTAGCATATTAAAAATGATTACTGTACTGAATATTTTAGCTATAAAGAAAAGATTTTGTGTACAACACTGCTATGTTCTTACTTTATGAAAAAGACAGTACACAATGATTGCATAGCTGGTAATGAAAAATAAATGAATGAATGAATGTTTACAATATATTTATATTTATTTGGCTTCCGCTTTTATGAATTTTCAGAAAAAACAGTATTCCAAGATTATATGTTTAAGCTTATAGTGTTGCAACATTTCAAAGCAACTGGATGTGAATGAGTTAATAGTGAATGGAAAATATCATTTCACCAGGAATTAAATTATCTGGAGCACTGGAAAAATACAAAATGATTCCATGAAATTCTTCTTGCAGTGGAACTGCAGCCCTTCATCATAATTTTGAACCATGACTCAACTACCTCAGAAATGTGCTACCTTTGGTTGTAAGTTTTCATTGATTCTTTTTAGCTGCAGGCATTCTGTGATTATTACTCGCTGTTCTGTAAAACCATAATAACAATAATCTAATTTAATCATAAATGCACTTAATTGCTTTCTAATGATTCATGCTCCATTTCTAAGCTGTTTGTGATTTGATATAGGCTCTTGTCTTGTATCTCAGCTTGAAAGCCTGGCTACTATTTCTGCAGTTATGCAGTACATGTCCATGTAAGAATATGTAACTGAAGACATGAACATCTTACAACTCCAAGAGGCACACGCCGAGCACTGAGACACTTATATCAAGCTTCTGTCTTCACTTGCTGTGCGTTACACATTCTGATAAGTGCATACTATAGGCTTGTAATTAAAGTTCCTAGTGTGTTGCTTTCTTTACTGCTTGACTTAAAATACTAGTTGTAGGTCTTACCTACCAACATGCTCCAGCATAAATTTAGCCTAATGTATTAATGTCTAACTAGGGATGTATATAAAAATCATGCAGTATTGTACATTTAGTACATGATAAAGAAGACAGTACTGCATACTCAAACACAGAAATGGACGCAGTGCAGACTGTTAAATGTTGTTATGCCCACTTGATCTGCTTGCTTCCTTACCCCTGACAGTAATTTCTAACATTTTATTTTAGCAACATAAGCTCTCTTTCCTTACTATGGAAAGAGTTTTCAGGGGGGTAATGAACTGATCATTAGCTTGGCAGCGGGCGAGAGCTGATGGTCAGTGCTGGACAGAGAATAAAGAGACATACCAAAGTTGAGCCCACAGGGTTTGCAATGGAAAACATATGGGGATACTACAACATGGACTGCACCTCATGTGGATGTAGCAGAGATGACAGTGGTTTCAGATAGTATACCTGATTGCACACCACAACAGAGCAGACTAGAAAAAGTGCAGTGCATAAATTCAGCTGTGTTCTGAGAAGGACAACATGTGACTACACTGTCTGTGTGTAGGAATACATACAGATAGACAGTACAAAACTAGGTTAGAAGTAGCATTACGGAGCAAATAGATTACTTAATGTGATCAGAACTTGACACACGCTAAACAAGCTACTACATTATGAAAGTGGTAGGAAAACCTGGATGGAAAGCAAATAACATAAAGCAAGCAAGAATATAGATAGGGAAAGTAATATGAGACACTTAAAGAGGGAAGAATGTGTTGGACAGCCTTTTTGGTAGCGTAGTACTATTCTATAATATTCAAAAGGAAGCAACAAAGCTGCTACAGTACAGGGAAGGTATGTCAAAAATGATGCACAAAAGGGTAGCAATATGCATAAGCCACCCAGATGCTAAGTATGATAATTCAGGCATGTTTCACAAACATCATGATTATTCTCTCATCTTTCTTTTCTTGATCATCATGGGTTAAGTCTCATCAGGTGGTCACAAACATCAAAGTCATGCTTTACTGGACCCATTAAATGCTGTGTATATGCTAGAGTGATCCTGATTCTCCATGTGTGCTCAGTGAGTTCTGCAAGGGCCTGATATGGCTGCTGTAGCGCTCATGACATCTGCAGAAAGAACCTTTACAGTGCAGTTCTGTCCTACTTCTCCAATTGCTCAGGCAAATGCAGTGAGATCATCCTGCAGCTGGATGAGTCCTTATCCTCATCCTGAGGAAGGGTAACCATGATATCAGACCGTTCCTCAAAAGACAGCTGCCCATCATACTCCCCATCAACTGGTCCCAGGGGTGTGGTTAGATCACAAGAAGCCCTGCCCATTTACCTTATGGGAATGAATGCAGTGGAAGGTGCTAATGGCAAATCATGGATTCAGTTAAAATGCACATTTGCAGTGTGGGCAGCAGGTACAGGACAATGGAATGCAGTCAAGTAAAGGCGGAAAGACATACAGTATTGCCAGCGTACCTGTTCCTGGAACAACTAAATCACTTCTCTGTCTTCAGCATGTTCAGCAGAATCTGTAAAATAACCTATGAAAAAATGCACAGAAATATAACAGATACAGCCCTTCAATATTACTAGGTACACAGGAACCAAAAGAATATAACATGTCACAGTTATAACATGACAGGAGCTGACGTGATAGTCCCATAGAGTAACAATACACTTATTATTACATACCATATTCCCTAGCACAAAGATACAACCCAACCACAGGAAGCCCACATGTTTAAATATGTTAGAAATACCCACTCATATCTATGATATACAGTGATTTTCCTTGGTGTATACAGGTGCATTACCCTGACACCACATCATGCTCTGTGCATTGTAATTGACATCGATGAAACATATGCATTAACCATCACCTCTTTGGCAAATGATCATAGCAATATACACATAATATTGCACATGGCCACTAAAAAGACTGATATCACCACTACTGGTCAGCAGTTAGTTGCCAAGAGACCGCTGCATATAACATACTGAGCCTGTGAACACGAATACTCTTGGAATGTGGTATTTAGTTACACAATACAGTAAATGTAAGTAAACTTACCACAGTAGTAGATGTTCTAATAGCTCACTGCTGCAGTAGCCTAAGCTATATAGGTTCTAACCCTCATAACCGAACAGCTTGTCAAAGCTTAAGGGTGCCTTCCATGCAATGCAACTGTCAAGAGATTAAGAAGAGCTCCATATGAAGACAGCTGGAGTGCAAATTACCTGAGAGCAGTTTTTACCTAGGAAGGGGGGGCAAGAGCCTTGAAAGAAAAATGGTAGAAAACAGTTCAGCAGTAAACTATGTACAAAAGGCTGTATACATCCACACCCTGGAAACATCCACACCCACCTCCTCAAACTTCAACTACAACTTATCCACTCCATCCTATATTTGCCCTCCTTCTGTCCTAGCCTTACTTCAATTATATCCAAATACTCTCCTGCTAGACCACTTTGCAGCTCCGACCAAGACCTGCTACAGATTTATAAACCTAAGACCAAAACAGGTTGTGTACTCTATAATTACAACCCTGCCACATCTTGGAACAAACTACCCCTAGAAATTAGGTCACTTAACCACCCTAAACAATTCAAAACTGCCACTCGTGTATACCTAAAGAAAAACTGGTCTTGCCACTGCACTCATCCCCATGACCCTCTTTCTCCTTAGTATCCAACACCCCTTTCTCTCCTTTGCCCATGTTATCTACACCCTCCCATTACTTCCTTTCACACCCCATCTTCCTTGTCTAATCTTCCACCTGCACTGTCCTCTAACAGCTTCCTTTTATCTATTCTTTTTCCTGATCCCAACCTCCCTTCTCTCATCTTTCCTCTTCAGTATTTTTTTCTCCTATTTCTCTCCATATTACTTAATGGTTATCTGCTATAAACACATGTTATTCTGTTGATTCTTTAGACTATCCTTGTCACCTGCTACTGTTTCTCCTCTTTTTATCTCTCATCAGTTCATACCTTGTTTATTACCACAAACGCCTTCTATATATCTCTGATCATATATCTTAAGTTTATTCTATGCTGGTTTACTGAGTCCATCCTAGATGTGCATTTCCTTTTCAAAATGTTTTGCCTCACAAAAGTGCTTTTTGGTTTCTCTCTACCATTGCAAATATTGTATAGATGTTTTTGAAACTTTTTGTGTACTCCTGAATAATTCTTTTTTATGTGTATGTAAATGAAATATATTTTTAAGTTTTTGTATCTGTTGTATAATTTTATCTCACTGTGGAGCTTTTCTCCCTGGGTCTCTGCTGAAAATGAGCCACTAGCTCAGCCAGACAAACTTGGTCAACAAATGTAAAATA
Organism: Protopterus annectens; assembly: GCF_019279795.1. NCBI lineage: Eukaryota > Metazoa > Chordata > Ceratodontiformes > Protopteridae > Protopterus > Protopterus annectens. The sequence continues at coordinate 30,361,168 of NC_056731.1, forward strand.
AAATGTAAAATGAAATAAAATAAACACAAAGGGAAAACAGACAAAAGGAGACTGAAGGGATGGGAGGCTACTGCAATAGTGATCTATTGTTATGTTAGTTTACATACACAGCTGCACTATGGTCAACATATAGATCACTGCTGCAGTAGCCTAAGCTAATGGATAGATTACTATAGCTTAGAAAACTAAAAAAAGGGAAGGTGCCACTAAGCTAAGACTCCAGGAGCCTCTGGATAATGGTCCTAGCACAGCCAATTCTGGACCTTAAAAAGGAATCCAGTTTATATTGTTTTGTAAAAGTATGCACAGAGGACTAAGTTGTTGCCTCTAGAATATGTCTAGTGTCCACCCCTTTCTAGAAAGGCACCAAAGAAGCCAACACGCTTGCGGAATGGGCCCTAACCCTGCCTGAAAGTGGTTGATTATGGTGAGTATAACAAAAGACAATAGCATGACACAACCACCCAGAAATAGTCTGCTTTGACACAGATTGTCCTTTCCTCTTACCTTCAGTGGAGACAAACAGCTGATCAGCTTTTCTGAAGGTTTGAGTCTGGTCTGTGTAGTATCTGAACTCCTTGTGGACATCTATATTGTGAAAAATCTTTTTTCCCTTATTCTTGGGTTCAGAAAAGAAGGCAGGGAAATGAATATCCTGGCTTAAAGTAAACTCTGAGATGACTTCAGACATAAAAGAATGGTTAGTTCTCAATGAAATCCTGTCCTTGTGAAAAATGCGGTAGGATTTACTTACCAAAGCTGCTAAGAGCTCAGATATTCCTAGCAGAAGTCCGAGCAATGAGTAAAACAGTCTTCTATGTTTAGAATCTCACTTCAGATGGATGAGCTGGTCAAAATGAGTAAACAATAAACTTTTCAGCACAAAGTTTAGATCCCAAGGAGAAGCCGTCTGTTTTATAGGTGGATGTATATGCAACACCCTTTTCAAAAAAAAAAAAAATTAACTAGAATATGGTTAGATAGAGGAGTCAAAAGACTGATAGTCAGAAATGTCTGAAAAAAACATATTGACAGATGAATAACATAGGCCAGAGGACAGTAACTTATGAGGTAGTGAAGCCTGAAGAAGGTCCTGATTCCTGGACTGGCAGAAACTAGAAAATGTTTTCCACTTGCAAATATATTATTCCTAAAAGCATTTTTATCACCTTGTTTAGTATCTGCTGCATGCATGTCCTCAGTAAAAAAAAAAGATGCCTAAAAGGTATCAGAATTCCATCATCCAATCAGTTAGTTGAAGAGTTTTCAAGTTGGGATGTATCAAACAACCCACCTTGTGTGAGTAAATCCAGTCTGTGGAGAAGCCTGTGGTAATTCCCCTAGACAAGACTGAAAAGAAGGAAAAAACAATTTTACCTGGGCCAAAAGGGAGTCACCACCACAGCTTTTAGACAGTTATAGATCTTCACAAATATCCTGAATATTAGTGGAAAAAGGTGGAAAAGCATACAGGAACATTATAACCAATGCAGAAAAAATGTGCACTTAAACCTGACAGACACCACTATAGATGGAAATCCGGGGACAGAATTCCAAATGAAACCAAGTCTACCAAATGCTGTTAATTCCACTCAAAATGTAATAGTCAGTCCAACAAAAGTTCCCAGGGAAAGAGAAAGCATCTGTCTTCTAGGCCTGATTGCAAGGACTGGAGCAGAATTTCTTTAGCTTTCTGATGGTCTAAAACGAGACAAACAAATTTACTTTAGGAGTTCCCACAATTGGATCGATTCTGGGTAGACAACATGGTGAAGTTGCCATTTGTGGGGGTCTGTTTTGGTCCTGCTGAGCTTGTCTGTTATCAAGTTTTGCTCTGACAGAATGTATGCATCCTGAAAAGCCAAATTAAGCTGAGTTGTCATCTACCAGGCTATCATAGCTGGTCTGTAAAGAGGGTAGCATCTGGCACCCCCTTGTTTGTTTATATACCGCATCATTGTTGTGTTGTCTGTGTAAACTTGCAGAGGTCATGGGGATCAGAGATGATTTAATTCTTTCAAAGCACTGATCCCTGCCAACACCTCTCTGACATTTACCTGCTTTTATCTGTCTTGATGATTCCATAGAACTTGCACTTTTACCCCTTTTGAAACTACTCCCACATCAGGTCTGATGTATCTGTATTGACAGACTGTACAGGGGAGTTGGAAGGGAGAATAAATGATCTGGATTGCAAGAGACATGGTCTACCCACCACAGCATCTCTCTCTCACTCTTTAGAAATCTCATAACTGGGATCTAAAAGGATAAGGGGTGAAAATGTTGAATCCAGTCTGATCTGAAGTACCATTGTGTTTTCCTCATATGGAGTATGGCCAAGGGAAGCATGAAACTCATCAATGCCAGGAACCCCAAAATCCTGAGAAATTCACTTGCATATCCATGGTGTTAATTGGAGAAACACAAGAACTGCCAAAACATCTCTACTTTGGTGAAAGAAAGGCTTTTCCCAGGGCAGAATCTAACAGAAATCCAAGGAAAACAATTCTGTGAGAAGCAAAGTGAGAACACTTCTGATAGTTGATTTGAAAACTCAGACAGTGTGGAAGATTCTGAATATTTGTAAAGACTCTTGACAACTGGAAAAGAGTCTGCAAGGGTAACACAATCATTTAGATATGGAAAGAAGTTAATTCATTCAAGTTTGCAATAAACAATGACTTCAGAAAGGCACTTTGTGAATATCTTGGGGGCAAGGGAAAATCTAAATGGTAAGACAGGGAATTGATAATATAAGACAGACACATCAAATCTTAAAATATATGTCTGAAGTGCTCACCAGTAGCTATATGATGATAGGAGTCCTTTAATTCTAACTTTACAATGAAAGCTAGAAGAGAGAGAGCAGAGGTAACAAGGGTGGAAGAGATAGCATTTTGTACTTCAGAATCTTGACAAAAAGATTTAAATAGGAATGGTCCAGCATAGGTCTCCAGGATCTTCCCCTTTAGGTACCAGAAAAACCTTGAATGGGGGGGGGAGATGGCACTGACTTAACAGGTCTTTTTAGAGCTTTGTAGTATAGTCCAGTTTTAACAGGAAACATTATTAAAACTTCATATTTTTTATAACAAACAGGTATCTAAGTATTTTTTTATATATTCTAATGTTTGGGTTTTTTGGTAGAAAGTTTCCTGTCATATTATTCAAGGGAATCTTTTTCATGTGCTGGAATATGAGTAACTCAAAGAACAACCATTCTGATTCTGCTATTAAGAAGGAATTATATCTGGTGGCAATGACACTTCAAGAATTAACTATCAAAATAGATGTATTCCAAGAAAATCACCAAGAAGTCAAAGAAAATAGCCTTAGACAAATTAATATCTTTAAGGACTATTTCAGCAGCTGCAATCAAAAACTTCAGATATGGAATATACACTATCTGATATTGATAACAGACTGAAAGAAAATGAACTTCAAACAGCAACACTAAAAAACACAATTCCAGGCTGATGGGGAAACTGAATGATCTAGAAAACTGAGACAGAAGGAACAATATAAGAATATTTGGTCTACCTGAGAAGTTAGAAGATGATGATATGGTCTCTTTCTTAACAACTTGGATTGCTAAGATTATTAATTTGCAAGAACGTTTCTCATATGGAATAGAAAGAGCACATTGAGTGGGAAAACATCTATCTCTAATGACACAACTAAACCTAGATATATTATAGTGAAATTTTTATGCTGGTTAGAGAAAGAACTGGTAATTAAATCTGCTTGGTCTAAAGCTCCAATAAAATATGGACAGTCAACTATTTCACTTGACAATAACTATTCTTCTAAAACTATGGATCTTAGAAGGAAAATTTGTCCATTATTTAAATATCTTAAAACAAAAGCAAAGCCCAAATGGTCTTTCCTGCTAAAATAATACTTCAGTTGTCTTCTGGCACAAGGATTTTCTTCACTATTGAAGAGACATTTTCTTTCATTAAAATAATAACATAGTTTCTCTTTCTGAGGATATGGATTAGATATCTTCTACTCATAAAAGATCAACAGAAAAAGACAACTGGACAGATGTCAAGAAAAAGAAACAAAAAACAGAATTTTCTAAAGATGCAACTATCAAAAAATAACATGGACTAATCAGTTTATTCCATTTTATTTCACTATTAAAAGTGATACTATCTAAATTGTAATTCATTCTCAGACAAACATCAGGTAAAGATTTTTTATAGTTTGTTTACTCTTCTTATCTAACCTTCATGTAATAGTTAACAGAATATTTACATGTTATACACTTCTTCTCCTTTATTAATACTACATCATCATTACCCTTTCCTTTTTATTAAAAAAGTTTATCTTTTTCTTCTTTAAAAATAATACTTTAGTTTAAGTTTGCTGACCATATATCTTTTGCTATGTTTATCATAAAACAGGAAGTGGGTGGGCTTTATTTTTAACTAATTTATCACTTTCTTTTGACTGTTTATTTAAATTATGAGTACGGACAAAAGGAATGCTATCTACATACAGTTAAATATGTCCAAGGTAAAAAGTAGATGTTACATGATGAAAATGTGTCTTTTGTGTCATGGTTAACAAAGAACATATATAATTTTGCTAGGTTTGTGACTGATTTGGAAAGAAAGTGTTGGGGTCAAAATGATTACATGCTTTAACAGTTGAAAAGTATATGGTAAAAGGTATTGTGAATGGTTAGTTTCTATCTACATATTTCTTTTTGTTTTGCCTGTCTTATAAGACTTAAGAGAATTTGGGTTGGAATGAACATATGTGCTTGGTTATTTATACAAACTCCTATTGATATGATATGATATGATATGATATTATGTTTAGCATAGCGATTTCACACATAGTCTTTCCTTTCGTAATTCTTTTGTCAGTTGAATGTAAATCTAGAATTGAAAGTTTCCCTTATTAAGCTCATATGTTTATAGGTGATGTGCTCTAGCTCAAGAATGAGAATATGCTTTCTATAGCAGTCTCAGACATGGCTCATGAAATTGGTGAGAGAATGGAGTGAGATTGATGGTGATTATTTGCTTTCTCATTTCCAGGCTTGAGAGATAAATAGGCAAAGAGACCTTTCCATTTATTATTTGTTTTTGTTGTGCTTGATTTTATTATTATGTTATCATTTTATTATATATTGCTGGTGCTTTGTCCTGAAGTTTTTGATTGTGGTTGGCCAGCTTGGGATAAACAGACGAGCCGGTTTTACAAGTACTGATCTAAGCATTTCTCTGGCCAGTAAGTGAATGCAATCATTTAGATTCAAATGAAACAGTTGAAGCTTGAGGTAAGGAGCTTATGAGTGAGTTTTCCTGCTAGATTAATGTTTTTCAAGAAAATCTACTTTGATGGAAAGTCAGGACTTGTGCATTGTATTTCTGTTGTAGTATTAAGGAAGTGAAGTTGTTTTTCTTTAACTTTCTTAGTTTTTTACAGAAGACATGTGATGTCTACATTTTAAACAGAGTCTTTGATACAAAATTCACAGTAGAAATGCTTATCTTCTACATATGTACACACACACACACACACACACACACACACACACATATATATATATATATATATATATATATATATATATATATATATATATATATATAGATATAGGGCCTATATTACAATGTTGACATGTTAAAATGTCGACTCTGACTTGTTCGACATGAAAATGTTGAACTACAAGGTTACCGAATGGCCAAATCACCAATTTCTTTCTGTTGGAAAAATATTGGTTGGCCAAACAACAATGTCACACAAACCCCCCAACTAAATATTCTAACTCTGAGACTGCACTACAGTCAGGGAAAGGGCAGGTGTAAGAGAACGGCCAACCGATTTCTTTCCGTTAGAAAGAAATCCATGATTTGTCCGTTCAGTAACCTTGTAGTTCGACATTTTCATGTCGTACAAGTCAGAGTCGACATTTTAACATGTTGATATAATGATATAGACCCATATATATATATATATATATATATATATATATATATATATATATATATATAGTTCCTCTTCATATGATCAAAAGCTCATAACATCTAAATTCAAAACAGCAAGACCAAATGATCGAAAATCAAAAACATCTAAAACTCATAACATCGAATCTCAAAACATTGAAAACTACAAAGCAACTGTAAATAACATCCCACACATTGTTTACTACATTTATGCAGGGGGGCAAGCCCCTCTGCACCCCCCAAGTGGGGGGCTCTGCACCCCACACACCCCCATAAATTAAATATACCAACTCCAAGGTCGCACTACAGTGGGGTTAGGAAATTAACTTTTTCCCCCACTGCAGTGTAACCTCGGAGTTGGTATATTTAATTTATAGGGGGTGTGGGGGTGCAGGGGTCTTCCCCCCTGCATAAATGTAGTAAACAGTTTGTGGGATATTATTTATAGTTGCTTTGTAGTTTTCAATGTTTTGAGATTCGATGTTATGAGTTTTAGATATTTTGGGTTTTAGATGTGTACCGCAGTGGTGGTGCTGCAGTAGCGTTGTCGCCTCACAGTAAGATGCTGTCCGGTTCGATTCTCAGCTAGAGCTTCTGCGTAGAGACATGCGTGAATGGGCATACTTTCATTGAAGGTTGTGCGCCAAGCCTGGCAAGCCGGTACGTAAAAATCAACTGCCAATCATTAGCAGACCGGAGTTCCGCTGTGGCGACCCCAAACCGGGAAAAGCCGAAAGACACAAAAGATGTTGTGGTTTAGATGTTATGAATTTAGATGTTATGGGTTTTTGATGTTTTCAAGTGGAACCATAGATATATATTTACTCTACCACTAAATGAAAAGTTTAATACTGCAATATTTTAGCCTATTTTACCTGTTACCTAAATTCTGGACAAAGTCTGTTGTTATAATCTTGCAATAGCCTGTCCAGGATCAGGGTGAGGTCCTCAGAGTATATGTTTCCATCTGTCTTAGCTGACCAACAATAGCCTAGGCTGTAAAAACATTAAATATTTAGTGGAACATGTTTGTACATTTCATTTGGGTGATGTTCATCGAGGTGAGTGTAACTTCTAATTGATGCATTTAACATGCTAGAAAAATGTGATTCTAGTCTAAAAATGTTGATCTCAATAAGTCACCAGAGAGCCAGGCACACATAGTTTGTCAACCAAGCCACGCCTTTCCAAAGAATTGAAAGCACACTTTGGGAGAAAAATCTGTTTACTGCACTGCTACTTTGTGAAGCACATGGAGCTTCATTATTTACAATTTAGGAATTGTAGTTCTTAGGATGAAGTTACATGTATGAAAACTTTTCCTAGAATGTATCTATTTGCATCTGTAAAACACCTTTTCTGACATTAGTACAGGTCAATGGTGTCTTCAACAGGTTTTCTATATGTGTGTGTGTGTGTGTGTGTGTGTGTGTGTGTATAATTTTAACACAACTCCAAAGTAGCGTGCAGAGTTCAAATGTACAGTAAATTCTCAGTTAACTGGCACCCGTGGGGATTGGTAGATAACTAGTTTCTGGTTGCCTGAGAGTTACTATTAAAAATAGGACTGAGTAATACTGTACCCTATATTATTTGTTTGGTTTGACTTGCTCGCAGTTTGGGGAGAGAGGGAATTTATTCCTATCTTCCTTTTTAAAACTCTAAAACTCTAAAAACATAAGGTATGTTTCTGCGGGGGGGGGGGGGGACAGAAAGTGCAACACATGAAAATTGTACTGTATTTCTTCGATATTTTTTTACCAGTTGCTTGAGAGTGCTGGTTGCTTGACTTCCACTTTACTGTATATGCATGCTCTTACAAGTTTCCTCTAAGTTGTTGATTTCTTAGTAAATTGCTATGTGTTTTTGTGGACAAGTAAGAATTACCAATGTTAAACAGTAGGATGACTACCAGATGATAGAGTAAGCATTTCGGAACTGGAACAAAATGTTTACAGCTGCAATACAAATAAATATGTACAATCCATTTTCTAACAAATTACTGTACTTTAAAAGACTGCTAAATTTTGCATTCATAAACAATCTTCATAATCATTAGTTTCAGCTTGGAGCACATTCAGTCAGTATCCATGCCATACTTTGCCATGACAGAGACAGTAGTAATCTAGGTAAAATGTAGAGTAGTTGCTGAAAAAGTCATACTACAACAAAACATTGCTACTACTTGTGTTCATTTTCTTAACATTTTAACAGAGTTATGAGAGTGGAAGAAGCTCAGGCATAACACTATGATTTTGGCCCTTTTTTTCAGCATTACTCTTCCAAGTTTTCATATTTTTATAAATATAAACCTGTTTAAAGCAGAACAACATTGGAGCATTCATTTGAGCATCTGCTGTTCATTTACAGACGTGTGGTTTACATTCTTACATATAGTATCTGAACGGAGCAAAACTAAATTCTGAATTTATTTTTCAATTGTTTCCCCAAGCTCAAATACCATAAAGATGTTAACATTTATTAATTTAAATTTGTTATTTCACAAAAACATTTTTAGTATGACCAAAACATTACTTTATTGGGGTAAACACTCAAAATATAAAACTGATAATTTCCTTTAAATGCTCAACATATACTTTATAGTTATCAGAGGAAAATGTTTAATAGTCACAATAAAACAAAAAAATACATAGTCTAAATAACCTAAGATAGATTTAACTTTATTATCTTTAAATACCAATGGCTTAAACAATCCTAGCAAGGGATCAAATCTACTAAAATATTTAAAACTGAACAAAGCACAAATTGTCTTCCTTCAAGAAACTCATTTCAGAACAAATGACAATTACAAATGGAATCCTAAGGAAAATATTATACTGGTGCAATCCACTTATAAGACAAAAACAAAAGGGGTAACAATTTTAGGAAAACAAATGTGATTAACCCAGAAATCATTTATATGTATGAAGATAAAGAAGGCCTTATGGCATTAGTAATAGTTAAATATAATAACAGAATATGGACTATAGCCAATCGATACTGGTTCCCAGGCAATGGATCAGGAACTGTTAAAAAACACTTGGATTTTATTTCCAATAATTATAAAGGTAACTTAATATTAGGAGGAGATTTTAACTGTATATTTGATATTTCTGAAAATACAAATAAAAGACCGATGTGTACATCTGATGTATCAAAAGCTTTAAACAAGTGGGTAGAATCATTTCATCTTGTAGATACTTTCAAATTTAAAGAAGATAAATCTTTGTTGCTTTCCCATCAAGAGCACAGATTTGGTACCCAAACTAGAATAGATAAAATATTTGCTGCCCATGACTTACACTCTAAAATCATTAATTTCTCAATCACTCCCTGCCCCTTTTTAGACCACAATTCATTGATACTAAAACTTCAAAATGGGTACAAACCATTAATCTTTAACTCCAGAATTCTAGCATATATAACTAAAATTAAAGAGTTGAAACCCTGGTTATTATCTGAATTACAGTTCTTCTTAGATATTAATTACACCACAGAGATAAATAAAATAATGATATGGAACTCATTAAAGGCTTACATATATGGTAAAAGCATAACTTGGTATTAAAAAAATCAGAGAATGGGATTCTGAATTATTAGATCTACAATCCAAACTTTTGTCAGTAAAAGCTGAAAAAAATCAAAATCATTTGGAGATGAAAAAGAAAGTAGAAGTATTAAACAATAAATACAATGAAATTTGAACACATAAAACTAGTTTAGCTTTAGAAAAACTAAAAATTAATACTTTGGCCACTTCTCCCAAATATCTACATAATTTATCCACAAAAATCAAAATACAATCAAAAGCTAATGACATTAAATGTATCTTCCATGAAAAGAAAGGGAAAAATGTCTCAGATATAGGTGACATTCTTGATGCCTATAGAAATCACTATATGGAACATTTCCAAAAAGAAAATATACATATCGATCAATTAAACCTAGATGAAAAATGTTCTAATATAAAAAAAATACCAGAAAAATTAAAACTAGATCTGCAAGCACCTATATCCTACAAAGAAATTACAAATACAGTAAAAGAGGGTAAAAATAATAAAGCTCCATGTACAGATGGCATAATTATAAAAATATATAAACTTTTCCCTTCAAAGATATTATCCCTCTTCCATAAAACTCTATTAGAAATTCAGTCACAAGCTTTAATACCACCCTCTTGGAGATATTCCTTAATCACACCAATCCAAAAGGAAAACAAATCCCCAAACCTTAGTACCTCATATTGACATATATCATTATTAAATAATGACTATAAGATATTTATGACAATATTAAATAACAGAATGAAAATACCACTGTCCAAAACAATAATTAATGATCAAAATGGATTTATATATCATAGACAAACACATGACAATATTAAAAGGATAATTTATCTTACAAATTATGTTAATAAAGAAAATAAACACTCATAAATAGCTTAGATATAGAGAAAGCCTTTGATTCCCTAAATTGGAACTATTTACTGAAAATTCTGGTGTTATTTGAATTTCCTCCTTCCTTTGTTCATCTACTAAAGAATATATATAAAAATAATTTAGCGTATATTAAGCTAGGTCCTTTCACCTCTGAATCTGTACATATAACAAAGGATAATAAACAAGTCTGTCCCATGTCACTGATTCTATTTGCTTTGGCTATTGAAATATTGGCAGATTCAATACGTAACAATACAGAAATCAAAGAAGTAGATGTTTATGAACAATACAATTCTAAAGTAATGCTCTTTGCTGATGATATATTATTAACATGATCCAATACAAAAGAGACATTAGAAGAATTAGATATTTTAATTGACACATTTTACAGGACTTCAGGACTCCATTTTAATAAATCAAAATCAAAATTTTTATTTTTAAATAAAAAAAGAATTGCAGACTAAGGGGAATCACATTATAGGGAAACAAGAATCTACCTTAAAATATCTAGGAATGGAGTTATGCAAGGATAATACTGAATTAGTCTCAAAAAACTACAATAATTTCATCAATAAAATTAAAATCTCTGTGGAAAAGTGGAACAAACTAATATTAACATTTGAAGATAGACTACAGTTAATAAAAATGGTTTTACTACCCAAGATTCTATGTATAGCTTTGGCAATCTAACTGTTATCAGAAAGGAATATACTCGAAGAAATAAATTCATGCCTAATAAATTTGTTATGGTTTCCCAAAAGAACATAATAGCTTTAATACATCATATCAGACCATGAAAACAGGGAGGATTAAACTTTCCTGATATAGAAACATATACAAAAACATCAATATCTAAAACAGTCTCAGATTGGATAAGTCCAAATTATTCTTCAAATTGGAAAGAATTACTAACTGTAATATCAATAAATTAATTTGATTTACAAAAAAATTTCAAATAACGGATAAAAACAATTTTCCATGGCACATATTATGCATTAGTATGCAATATAGCATTACTAAGCCCACTAGAACTCGTATGATTAATTATTACATTGACTCATTTAGGAAAATTATTAATGCAAATATGGTTTGATCGTTTAACACCATTCATAGTTACAAAGAGCTATCCACATAAAAATATACAGAGAAATAATTAATTCCTGGGAACAGAAAGGATTTGTTTGTTGGTTTCAATGTATCAAAGAACTAAAAGTTCTGGATATGCAAACAATAGAAGCAACATACAAAATTCCACAACAAGATTGGCTAACTATGCAAAGCATTCTGACGTATTTGCAATATTTATGCAGAATAATTAGTAATTCTTCATTTAAAGAAATATCTAAACTTATGAAATACCTGTATGAAATCATATATAATGATTATGACATGGGAAATAGTATATTGAAATTTTACAAGACATTGATAAATTATGAAACAACACCCAAATCCTCATATTGGAATTATATAACAAAAGGACAGTCATTACAGCTAACTGAAGAAATTAAATCAAATATGTTAATATCAATAAAACATACATCTTTACACAATACTGGAAAGATTTTAATTGGAAATGCTTGCACAGAGCATTCTTAACTCCAGATATAATTACTAAAATTAATTCTTCCACAAAGGGAATATGTTGGAGGTGTGAGCAAATACACAATGCAGACTGGAATCACATTTTTTTCGACTGTGTTAAAATTAAGCCATTTTGGAATGGTATTAAAAACTTTTTACAAGCTTTATTTAATGAATTGTTTAACTTATCTAAAGCTCTAGTAATATTAAATGTGTATGAAGGTCCTCATTTGAATGAGTCAAATATGTATCTAGTATGGACAATACTTGCAATCTCAAGGAAGTGTATAACAAGAAGATGGAATACAAATGCAATACTGACTTTGGAAGACTTCTACAGCTTACTGAAGACCACAGCATTGTTGGAAATCAAAATTAAAGAATTAAGGATTTATCCTAAGCCATTTATTAACAATCCATGGAAAAAAAGTCTCATCATTGATTGACACTTTGCAATAACTGAACAGATACACTCTGAAACTGAATTGTTATACCTATAAAGTAATTGTATATATTGAGCTCTGCTATAGTGTTAGGCTGATGTAAATAGTGTACATAGTTATTAAGACGTTATATACAAATACTATGGAATTTATTCAACTCTATTTGAAAAATAAAAATTGTTTGAGAAAAAAAAGACCATAAAGAAGCACAATACTGAAAATAAGGTAGGAAAAGTAATAAAAATTCTATTAGTGATGCAATATTGAAAATAAGGGAAAATGTACATTAATCTTAGTATAATGTTTAACAAGATACATAAAGGAAAACTGTACTAATTCTTTGAGTTACATACAGAAGTTGAAGTAAGCACCCTATGAAATAAATACAGTGTTATTGTTAGTGAAGTACTTATAGAAGCTCATTAGTCATAAATACTGATTTATAGGAGTAACCCCAGTACACTGTCTAGTTAAAAGACTTGCTCAGAATTAAAACTTAAAAGTGTAAACTCTTAGTATATGTTCCCTGGGGTGATTTTCAGTCTGGAGGGGTCATCTTCTATCCCTAGATTTTATAATGCAGTCATGTCAACAAGAGTGTAACTCTACATATATGCAAATTCTAGTTACAATGAAAATTAAACATGTGTCATACTTACTGGCTATACCATAAAGTTAGTAAATTCTATCTGTTCAACTTGTGAAATGTTCAGTAATGTAACAAAGGTCAGTGAATCAATATCACTTACTGGCTTCAATAGACTTCTTAGGATTTAAACCTGGATATTTTTTCAGGGATGAAAATAACTGCATTAGTAAAGGAATACTTAGTAATAATACTCGTGCATAAATTGTGTATATTTTATGTATGTGAATCAATCTCATTTCCTTTTTCTAAGCTTTTTGAAGGAATTATACCATTACAAGTGCAGACAAACATATGAAATGCATATATGTGTTTGTGTGTACATGAATGTGAGTGCCTGTTGAACTCACTTGATTCTAAAAATATGAATGCAAATAAATTTGATATCTATATATACATAACACATTGGTATTTACACAATAACATTCAGTTATATAGTGCTTACGTAATAAGATTTTGTATTGTTTTTGCATTTTAAAAAAGAATATGAGAACAAATACTATTTTTATATTAATTAGGAAGCTTAATGTTTTGTGTAGAGGCACAGAATATGAAAACAGACACTGATGATTTAATACAGCTCTTTGGTCACAGTTTTACCAACATGCATTTCTGCTGTCTTGTATTTGCTGGAAAATACTAAGTTTTGCAGTGAGTTATCATAAACAAGCCTAATGTGGTCACTTTTTGAATTTCTCTCTTTTGACAGACACACTTTCCTCATTCTCTCCAGTTTCCTTTTGTAGATGTGACTGTTTAGACAGCTATATTATAGATATCTGATGTAAGCAGGTTATGAGATGGGCTTCCCTTCATACGATGTCATATTCCTGATATAATATAAGTAGATTATTACATAACATAAATCTACATTACATTACAGATAACTTTAAAGCTTTTAAACATCTTCTTCTTCTTCTTTTGGCTGCTCCTGTTAGGGGTCGCCACAGCAGATCAACTGTTTCCATTTCTTCCTGTCCTCTGCATCTTGCTCTGTCACACCAACCACCTGCATGCCCTCTCTCAACGCATCCATAAACCTTATCTTAGGCCTTCCTCTTTTTCTGTTACCTGGCAGCTTCATCCTTAGCATCTTTTTCCCAATATACTCTGCATCCCTCCTCAGCACATGTCCAAACAAATGTAATCTTGCCTCTCTGGCTTTGTCTCCAAACCTTCCAACCTGAGTTGACCCTCTAATATACTTATTCCTAATCCTGTCCATCCTCGTCACACCCAGTGCAAATCTTAACATCTTCAACTCTGCCACATCAAGCTCTGACTCCTGCCTTTTTGTCAATGCCACTGTCTCCAAGCCATATAATATAGTTGGTCTCACTACCCTCTTGTAGACCTTCCCTTTCACTCTTACTGGTACTCGTCTGTCACAAATCACTCCTGACACTCTTCTCCATCCACTCCATCCTGCCTGTACTCTCTTCTTCACCTCTCTTCCACACTCACCATTACTCTGAACTGTTGATCCCAAGTACTTAAACTCATTCACCTTCACCACCTCTACTCCCTGCATCCTCACCATTCCTCTATCCTCCCTCTCATTCACACACATATATTCTGTCTTAGTCCTGCTGACCTTCATTCCTCTTCTCTCTAGAGCATATCTCCACCTCTCAGCTTTTAAACATACACTATATATATATATATATATATATATATATATATATATATATATATATATATGGTAAAAATATTGTTTGCACAAATCCAATAACAATATTGGTCCTGAGTGTTACGTTCTTTCAGTTGAGTGCACTTAATTGAGATTTATTGGTTATATTGGGATGTTTTGCTTGTTTGCAATATTTGGAAATACATGAAGTTAGTGATAATATATCTATTACGATCTATAACTATATAGACCTCTCTCTCTTTATATATATATATATATATATATATATATATATATATATATATATAGATATAGATATATGAGTGTATATATGAATATGTTTGGGTATGTGTGTGTATATAGGTTTGCTGTAGAATCCTGAAATACTGAAATCCCGAATTTCAGTATTTCAAAATTCTATAGCCGAAACCTTTAAATACCGAAACCCCATAACCGCAAAATTTAAAACCACGAACCTACAGTGCAAATACACCACACACATGCACATACACACAATCTCCCCTCACAATCAAACAATCCTACACTACATACAAAAAGGGGGGGCAAGCCCCCCTGCACCCTCCTACTTATATATACTAACTCTGAGAATGCACAATCACACCAGAAAGGTAACTCACACACACACATTTAACAGCCCCTTGCACATACACATCACAGCCAAAACACACACTAACATACACTAAAGCCCCTAAACAACATACTCATACGTACTTACCTAGAGTTACAACTATGCATTCACACACTGCAACACCCCCTCTACTTATACATACTAACGCCGAGATCGCACAATCACACACAGAAAGGTAACTCACACACACACATTCCACAGCCCCTTGCACTCACACATCACAGCCAAAACACACACTAACATACACAAAATCCCCTAACCAACACACTCATACATACTTATCTTCACTTACACCTAGGCATTCACACACCACAACACCAGGAGCTCTAAACTTCGGTATTTTGAATTTTGCGCTTCTGGTGTTTCGGAATTTTAAGGCTTTGGTATTATAATTTAGAAATACTGAAAGTCGAGATTTCAGTATTTCAAAATTATAAAGAGAACCCGTGTGTGTGTGTGTGTGTGTGTGTATGTGTGTGTGTGTGTGTGTGTGTGTGTGTATATATATATATATATATATATATATATATATATATATATATATATATATATATATATATATATATATATATATATATATATATATATATATATCTGTGGATCTAGGACTATTGAATGAAGGTTCAATAGTCCGAATCCACATTCACCGAACACACTTTAACAAAAGTGCTTTTACGGAAAAAGCACTTTCGTTAAAGTGCGTTAAAAAAAACATTAAAAAACAATAAAAAAAGTGTTTATGCAGGGGGGCAAGCCCCCCTGAACCCCCCTACTTTAATATTCTCATTCTGAGATCGCACTACAGTGGGGAAAAGGGAATTTTCCCTTATCCACACCGTAGTATGACCTCCACAACAGGAATACTTATTCCAAAGTGCTTCTTCTGTGAAAAGCACTTTGGCGTAAGTATGCCCGGCCATTTCAAATTAGGTGAAACGGCCATTCAAGCATTAGTTCTAGACCCATAATGCTTGTATATTCATATATATATATATATATATATATATATATATATATATATATATGAATATACAAGCATCATATGATAAACCTTTATCATTTCTTTCCTTAAATTAGATGGAGTTCCAATACTGAAATAGTTAATGTGTGATTTAAGATGAACTCTGTTGAACTTATTATACTTTTTTTAATGACTATATTGTAAACTAAGGAATTTGGGATTTATTAAATCCTATCAATGTATTAGCCTTAGAATTAAGATGAACACATAAAAAATAACTCTCTTGTATATTACAACATTGCTTATATCAAACAATATATTTATATTCTATAGTTTGTTGAATTGATTATTTTACTCATAACATTTTATGAGTGAAGAGAAACTCTCTGACCTTTAATACAATTTTATTATATATACAGTGGATATAAAAAGTGTACACACCCCTGTTAAAATGCCAGGTTTTTGTGATCTAAAAAATGAGACCACAATAAATTATTTCAAAACTTTTCCCACCTTTAATGTGACCTATAACCTGTACAATTCAATTGAAAAACAAACAAATCTGTTACGAGAAAAAAATATAAAAAATAAAAAACGTACAATAAGTTGGTTGAATAAGTGTGCACACCCTTAAACTAATACTTTGAAGCACCTTTTGATTTAATTACAGCATTCAGTCTTCCTGGATGCACACCTGCCATCAATTAAAGAGACTGATTAAGCCCAAATAAAATTCAGCTGTACTGGTAGGATTTTCCTGACATTTACTCAGTTGCCTGCTACAGCAAAAGCCATGGTTCGCAGACAGCTTACAAAGCATCAAAGGGATCTCATTGTTGAAAGGTATCAGTCAGGAGAAGGGTACAAAAAATTTCCACGGCATTAGATATACCATGGAACACAGTGAAGACAATCATCAAAAAGTGGAGAAAATATGGGACAACAGTGATGTTGCAAAAAACTGGGCATCCCTCCAAAACTGATGAAAAGACAAGATGAAAACTGGTCAGGGAGGCTGCCAAAAGACCTACAGCAACACTGAAGGAGCTGCAGGAATTTCTGGCAAGTACTGGTTGTGTACTACATGTGACAACAATCTTCCATATTCTCCATATGTCTGGACTATGGGGTAGGGTTGCAAGATGGAAGCCTTTTCTTACACAGAAAAACATCAGGACCCAGCTAAAATTTGCAAAACAATACATCAAGTCTCTCTAAAGCATGTGGGGAAATTGTGTTATGGTCTGATAGAGACCAAGGTTGAATTTTCTGGCAACAATTCCAAAAGGTACGTTTGGTGCAAAAACAACACTTCACATCACCAAAAGAACACTATCCCAATGGTGAAGCATGGTGGTGGCAGTATCATGCTTTGGGGTTGCTTTTCTTCAGCTGGAACTGGGGCTTTAGTGAAGGTGGACAGAATTATGAACAGTTCCAAATACCAGTCACTTTTGGCCCAAAACCTTCAGGCATTTGCTAGAAAGCTGAAGATGAAGAGGAATTTCACCTTTCGACATGACTGACCCCAAGCATACATGCAAATCAACAAAAGAATAGCTTCACCAGAAGAAAATTAAAGTTTTGGAATGGCCCAGCTAGAGCCCAGACCTAAATCCAATAGAAGATCTGTGGGGTGACTTGAAGAAGGCTGTGCACAAGAGATGCCCTCACAATCTGACAGATTTGGAGTGCTTTTGCAAGGAAGAGTGGGCAAATATTGCCAAGTCAAGATGTGTCATGCTGATAGACTCCTACCCAAGAAGACTGAATATTGTAATTAAATCAAAAGGTGCTTCAACAAAGTATTAGTTCAAGGGTGTGCATACTTATGCAACCAGTTTATTGTGCATTTTTTATTTTTCATATTTTTTCCCATAACAGATTTGTTTGTTTTTCAATCGAATTGTACAGGTTATAGGTCACATTAAAGGTGGGAAAAGTTTTGAAATGATTTATTGTGGTCTCATTTTTTTATATCACAAAAACCTGGCATTTTAACAGGGATGTGTACACTTTTTATATCCACTGTATGTGGAGTACAGTGTAAGCCTCCTTAATCCTTCACATCTACTACTCAAATTTCCTCTTTTTAAACCTCTGTGTACTTTCTTCCTCCTCTCTATTACTATTTTTTCGTATCTATAATAATTCTAAATTCATATCTTTGATTATATTTTTCTGTATGAAATGTATATACTTTGTATTTTTATTGTATGATAATATCTATGCACATCAAAATTTTACCTTGTATAAATACCTCTGGCCTATGTTATTGCATATATATATATATATATATATATATATATATATATATATATATATATCTCCCTACTACTTTTGTATCATTGTTCAAAATTTGAATTGGACTTTTCTCCCCGGGCCTCCACTGAAAATGAGTTTCGGACCCAGTGGACTTTCCCAGTCAACAAATGTCAATAAATAAATAAAATAAATAAATTCTAGTAGTGCTTTAAAAGTATGCAAAGTTAGAGAGTATCAGTTATGTGCCAATTTGTTAGCATTACAGTTTATGGCTTCTTGTCTTTGTTTATGTCTCAATCAGATCAGTTAAAGTTACTTTAATTCTTCACCTAATAAGTACTAGACCTCATTTTGTGTAATAAACACACTATAGACTGAATCTACTTTTTAGAAAATATAATCATTTCTTAATTATTTACGATGAAGAACAAGTAAATTGATTACTATATTATTTCTGAAATCATTATTTTTATTTTTTTCCTGTTTTACTTAATTATATCCTTATTAGAGTGTATTCGGAAGTTAAATATCGAGGGGAATGGATAGCATTATTTTATTTATTTTATTTTATTTATTTTACATTTGTTGACCGGGATAGTCCGACTGTATATATGTCCATTTTCAGTGGAGGCCCAGGGAGAAAAGCTCTAAATTAATAATACACATTGACCATTTAGTAAATGCTAGTTTCAAGCAGATTACAGTCATAAGCAATACCAGCATTTAGCACATATAGTACTAACTTATTATAAAACACTTTACAAAACATAACATTATTTTCAAAGTTATATATACATAACATTACATTCAGGGTTAAGGCACATTGAGCAGCAGTTATACAAATGACCCTTCCTGAAATGGAGTGGTAGAAAAAAAGTTAGAAGTAGTTGAAGGTAAGGCACCTAAGAAATAGAGAGGTTACTAGATGAGGTTAGTGCAAGGACATAACCAATGAGTTTTGAAGTATTTCTTGAGTTTGTTTTTGAATTGAGTTAGTGAGGGTTCTAGGGTAAAGTCAGCTGGGAGTCTGTTCCTTGTTTTTCAAACAGAGTTGGCAAACAGAGAGTCCACAGTTGAGTAGTTGGATTTGTATGTTTGAACTAGGAGTCTAGTGGATGATCGCAATGGCCGGGTGCTGGTGTAGGGGCTGATAATATTTTTTAGTGCAGGTGTATTTTCTGGTTGGTAAAGGACTTTATGTGCCACTATTAGCTGGTTGAACTGCAGTAGGCTTGGCAGTTCAAGCCATCCTAGGCAATTTAGGTTGTGACAGTGGTGTGTCCGGCAGGCTGCGCCAGTAGCAAATCTGGCAATGTGGTTATAACAGGATAATAGGTTATTAAGATCTGTTTTGTTTAAGTTGGAGAACAGAGGTGAGGTGTAGAGAAGAGGTGATAGATGGGAACTGGCAATTGCAGTTCTAGCAAGTGGGGTAAGGAAAGGTTTGATTCTGTAAAGAGAGCCAAGTTTTTATTAATGGTTTTGATAGTTTGATTGATATGTGCATCAAACTTCAGGTTGTTATCAACTATGACACCCAGTAGTATAGTTTGGACTTCTGGGGAGATGATAGTGCCATTGTTAGCGGTTATGCTGAAGGATGGTAGGGGGATCCTGCGTGTGAGGGAGAAGAGGAGCAGCTTAGTTTTGTTGGAGTTTAGGATTAGATATTGATTGGAGAGCCATTTTACACTGTATTGAAAGTATTTTGGGTTAATGTGAATAAAGTAGCTGGTGAGGTGTCAGAACAAATCAAGGTGGAGTCATCCGCATATTGAATGCAGGTAGCATCTGGGATGACTGAAAGAAGATTGTTGATAAAGATGGAGAAAAGAAGGGGTCCTAGTATCAAGCTCTGGGGGACTCCTAATGTGAGGGGTAGGCGAGATGATAGCTTGTCCTGCGATAGGACTGCATGTTACCTGCCCTACCGATAGCATTGAAACCATTGGAGTGCATGGTTGTTTAAGGAGAAGGCCTTCAAGGTATTTATAAGCATTTTGTGGTCAACCATGTCAAAAGCCTTGGATAGATCGAGAAAGAGTGCTGAGGATAGTTTGTTATTATTGCGGTTGTGGTTAATGACGTTAGAGAAAGAGAGGAGGGCAGAAGTAGTACTGTGGTGTGGCTTAAAGCCATGCTGAAAGTTGGCCAACAGCTTGTTCTGTGTGAGGTAGTGCATGAGCTGTATGTGTACACACTTCTCCATAATTTTAGCTAGAGGTGATAGCTATGGGTCTAAAGTTTGACAGTTCAGTGGAACTGCCTCCTTTATGGAGAGGTATGACATGGGAGATTTTCCATATAGTGTGTACAGTAGCTTCAGATATAGCTCTGTTGATCAAGATTAAGATGGAGTATGCTATGGTGTCAGCAGCCTTTTGCAGATAGTCTGCTGGGAGGAGGTCGGCAGCCAAGGTGGTGGGTCTTAGTCTCTTAAGTAGGGCATGAATAAGTTGAGTAGGAACAGGTTGGAAGGTAAAGTATGTTTGGGTACTGGGTGTGGCTGCATTAGAATTAGAGCCATTGGGAGATAGTTGGCTGGCTAGAGACTGGATAGTCTCGGTGAAGAAGCTGTTGAAGTTATTAGCAATGTCTACTGGGGATTTTTGTTGGGAAGCTGAGAGGGTGGAGTGGCGGTTTGGCCTGGGTGGAGTAGTTTGTTTATTAATGCCCAGAACTTTTGAGGTTTGTTTTTGTGTTTTTGCAGTAGATGGTAGTAGTGGTTCTTTTTGTCTAAGGTTATGGATTTTTTGGTATCATTCCTTAGCTGACTGAATCTTAGTTGATCAAATGGGGCTTTTGTTTTTCAGTCGGTGGCCCATGTTTTGTTTCTGAGTGAAATTGTGGTTTTGAAAGCCATGGTGCAATATTAACTTTGGTTCTAATAGAGCAGCTGGGAGCATGGGAGTTAAGAATAGCAAGGAATTTGGTGTTAAAGTATGCTACTGCTTCATCTAGGGGGAGACTTTTTAGTACTGACCAGTTGCATGCCTTAAGTTCATTTTGAAACTTGGTGAAAATAAAATTCTTGTTGTTTTTTAATGTGCTATAGGTGGGTTGGTAGGAGCAGTCTACTTTGAGCTTGATTATATAGGTGAGACATTGGTCACTTAGGTCATCAGGCAAAGTGCCTGATTTATAGGATTGAAGATAGGTATTGATGAGTATCCAGTCTAGGGTACTTTTCCTTGTTATTGGGTTTTCCTGTCCTGGTGGGGGAGGTTATGATTTGAGTAAATCCATAGAGGTTAATGTGAGTTGTAAATAATAACTTATATTTTCTTTAGTTAGAAATACAATATTAACATGCAAACTTTTAAAGCGTAATCTTTTGTTTTAGAAGAAACATATAAAATAATGGAAATAGAAATGGTAACTTTCCTGATGTTATTCTTTTATCTACATGTATTATATGCATATATATTATTTATATATATATATATATATATATATATATATATATATATATATAGTTTCACTTCATAATCTCAAAAGGCTGAAATCTCGAATTTCAGCATTTTGAGACCATGAAGCTGAAACTTCAGAATGCCGAAGGGGCATAAGAGTGAATTTGAATATCAAAAATCCACGCTTATGCATTTCCGGTATGTTATGTGAAGTGTCTGTTTGGGATGGTGTTCGGAATGTCAGGTAAGTGAGTGTATGTGAGCGTTTTTCTGACTTGTACGTGTGGGTTAAGTTAGAGAGGTGTAAGTTGAGATGCGAGTGTTGGTGTTTGTGTGTGTGTATGTGTTCGTGTGTGTGTGTGTGTGTGTGTGTGTGTGTGTGTGTGTGCGCGCGAGGGACTGTAGAATGTCTGTGTGTGATTGTTTTCTTTTTTCTGTCTGTGCAATCTCGGAGTTGGTATATATAAGTAGGGGGTGTGGGGGGGTCCAGGGAGGCTTCCCCCCTGCATTTCTGTATTGTAGATGTGTGCCTGTGTGGTGTTTTGATGTGTTTATTTGTTTTATGGTGTGGGTGTTGTGGTTTGTGTGTGGTGTGGTGTGTACTGTGCGTTTGGTGTTCTGGTTTCGGCTTTGTAAGTGTCGGTGTTGTGACGGTTTAGGCTTCATAGTCTGGAAATGCTGAAATTCAAGATTTCAGCAATTCAAAATTATGATGTGAAACTATATATAATTATATATATATATATATATATATATATATATATATATATATATATATATATATATATATATATAAATGCTACAGACTCCTGAAAGCCCAAAATACTGAAAACACACAAGATACCAACACTTACTATATTCCAGCACAAGCACATACAGAAACAAATAAAACAAAAACCATATTACTCTTCTCCAAGTATAAGCAGGGGAGCAAGCCTCCCTGCACACCCCATGTGGGGGGATGCACACCCCACACCCCTGCCACTTAAATATATCAACTCTGAGATTGCACTTAGTGTAGTGAAGTGCAATCTTGGAGTTGATATATTTAAGTAGCAGGGGGTGTGGGGGGCACAGCCCCCCACATGGGGAGTGCAGGGGGGCTTGCCCCCTGCGGACAGTTGAAGGGTAATATGTTGCATGTACTTGTACTGGAATATAGTAACTGTTGGTATCCTGTGTGTTTTCAGTATTTTGAGTTTTCAGTACTTTGAACTTTCAAGATTTTGGTCTCAGGATTTTGGTCTTCAGGATTTTGGTCTATCAGGATTCTGTAGCGCTCCTAAATATATATATATATATATATATATATATGTATACGTATATATATATATATATATATATATATATATATATATATATATATATATATATATATATATATATATATATATAAATAAAAGCAGGTTTCATACAGGCACGAAATGGCCGGTCACCTCCAGTACATTGTCTTAAACAAACATTAAATACGTGTTATCACTTCAGATACAGACTCTGCTTCTCCGTTCCCAGGATATAACTGATCTCTCAAAATCAAACGACAATAGTCCAATAAAATGTAAAAACAGATTTAATTCTGGAACCAGTGAGCGCTTTCACCCGAAGGCTTTATCAAACTTCTACGTTCACTTATATTCATCACACATTTAAATATTAGTTAAAAACATCTGATAGGTTAGGGTACCAGTGCGTAAACATTACACAACACTGTCTGATTTGAAACCATCCTATTTACGCTGGTAGCCATAATTCCCTTGCTGAAACGCATTTACTTTAAAACATCATAACTATATGTAAAAACACATTGAATCATAATCAATATACTTAATGTGTATATGAAGACTTTAAAAACTCTTTAAACTATTTAGACTATTGAAGTTATTTAAACTAAAATAAAGCCCTATACTAAAAAACATGTTAATACATCGTTAATTGTGTACCAATACATAATAAAAACAAATATATGCTCATGCACATAACAACAACGTACTTTTAAGCGCTCAACCTAACCATACCTAACCTATATGCAAGGCCTAAGCACTACACTGAGATCCCTATGATTTTACTAGAGACAAACTCACGGTTTCTTTAACCTCCTTTTTCGTAAAATAGGCTGTAAGTGTACCTTATCATTCAGGCCAGGAGATCGGTCAGATCTCAGCCTGATGATCCATCTGAGCTCACACTCTTGTAGGTAGTTGTCTGTATCACCTCCTCTAATGGTAGGTGTAACTATCTGTACAACTCGAAAACCAAAGTAGTGGTCAGCGCCCATAGCCATGACATGTTTGGCTAGTGCATAACTTGTTGAACCCAATCGTATATGATATACGTGATCGCGTATGCGTTCCCTTAATGACCTAGATGTCTTGCCAATATAGAACGCATCGCTATGCACCTAGCCATATAAACAACATACGCACTCTGACAACATGTTCTAGTTTCAAATTCAAACCTAGCTTTGGTGACAGGATGAATAAAATCTGTACCTATATCTATAAACTTACATTGATTGCAATGGCCACAAGGGTGTGTGTTAAAACTATCCTGTATGGGGTCTATTTTCTTTACTAGAGATCTGAAGCATAACCTCCTTTTCAAATTAGGTTTGTTCTTATAAACGAAACTGGGGCACTGTCCCACTATCCCATGGATCTCTTCATCTAGGGCTAGCACATCCCAATACCTTCCTATAATGCTTTCTATATCTTTAACATCCCTTGTGTAAAATAGAGATAATCTCAACTCATCTTCCTTCGTTATGTTACTGACCTCATCTAATAGATGCCTTTCTGAGTAATATGGTGTCGCTCTGCTATTCCTAAGTTTATTGACTATTTCTATATTATGATCTATATCAATTTCTGAGTAACCTCTATCCAAAAATTTCCTTTTCAAGTCAAAGACCTCTTGAGTGTATCCTAAAACTGTAGGGTTAAGTCTGGATGCTCTCATTAATTGTCCCTTTAGGACATTATTAAAAATAAACCTAGGATGCATACTATGTCTATGTAACATAGTGTTGCGATAACATGGTTTCCTAAAAATACACGTATTCAAAAGTCCACTTTCCAATCTAATCAGGCTAACATCTAAAAATGCTATATTGCTATTAGAATAATTCAAAGTAAATTTAAGGAAGGTAGTCATTTCATTCATACTATCTACAAATTCCTGTAACAATTCATTACCCCTCCAAACCCTAAAAAGTTCATCAACAAACCTTCGATAAAAACCAACATGTGCACAAAACATTTCATTAACCAGTAGCATTTCCTGCTCCCAATCAGCCATAACCAGATTGGCGTAGCTATTGGCACAAGAAGTGCCCATAGCTCCATCTTTCTACATATAGTTCT
This sequence comes from Protopterus annectens, assembly GCF_019279795.1. Taxonomy (NCBI): domain Eukaryota; kingdom Metazoa; phylum Chordata; order Ceratodontiformes; family Protopteridae; genus Protopterus; species Protopterus annectens. The sequence continues at coordinate 30,386,514 of NC_056731.1, forward strand.
TCACCGAAGACAAAAATATTATTCTGGAGTATAATTTCCAGAAATAGTGCAATCAGGTCCACAAGTTTATCATCCATGTCAGTTTGTGTCCTCAAATACCTCTGCACCCTAAACACCCCTTCATCATTAGGTATAACTGTGAAGAGGCTCACTACATCAAGTGTGACTAAGATGTAGTGTTCATTTTCACTCAAGGTCATAATATACTCATACAGATCTACTAAAAACTGCTTACTATCTCTCAATATAAATGGATTACTATCCACTATTGGCCTCAAATAATGCTCTATAAATATAGACAAAGGCTCCGTCACCCATCCTTGCCCTGCTACAATGGGTCTCATGGGTGGATTTTCAAGTGACTTGTGGACCTTAGGGAGGCCTTGTATACTCGGAATAAGTGGATTAATAACCTTCAGATATTTATAGAGTGTTCCTGAAATAATTCCACTCTTAAGTAAGTCATCTAATGCCTCATAAATCTGGAAGTACTTTGGTCTCAATATCATCCATTTTCACTTTACCATAAAAGCTACTATTACCAAGCATTTCATCCATTCTCAAAACATATTCTGTGCTATTCATTATCACAAGTGGACCACCCTTATCTGAGGGTCTAATGGCTATTGACTGGTCATCGCAAAGTGCCCGGAGGGCTCTCCTCTGTAGAAAAGTGAGATTACTCCTAGACCTTAGCTTATTCTGATTACTCTTATTATTACTAAATTGGTGTAATTCATTTTCTACTAACCTAGAAAATGTGTCCAAAAGTGGGTGAAGTACGGGATTATAAATACTATTGGGGCGAAACAACTCCCTCTCACTAACATTCAATACTTCAGTATTGTCACCATATTCCAACCTTAGCTGTACTTTCCTTACAAAAAACCTGACATCTATGACTGAGTCGGTGATATCACTTTCACATGTTGGAATAAAGCTTAATCCCTTGTTCAACACTTCTTCCTCATATTTATTAAGATTTCTATCTGAGAGATTAATTATTAACGATTTTCCATTCTCTCCCACATCTTCTTTAGAGGAACACTCTATAAATATCTGAAGGTTATTAATCCACTTATTCCGAGTATACAAGGCCTTCCTAAGGTCCACAAGTCACTTGAAAATCCACCCATGAGACCCATTGTAGCAGGGCAAGGATGGGTGATGGAGCCTTTGTCTATATTTATAGAGCATTATTTGAGGCCAATAGTGGATAGTAATCCGTTTATATTGAGAGATAGTAAGCAGTTTTTAGTAGATCTGTATGAGTATATTATGACCATGAGTGAAAATGAACACTACATCTTAGTCACACTTGATGTAGTGAGCCTCTTCACAGTTATACCTAATGATGAAGGGGTGTTTAGGGTGCAGAGGTATTTGAGGACACAAACTGACATGGATGATAAACTTGTGGACCTGATTGCACTATTTCTGGAAATTATACTCCAGAATAATATTTTTGTCTTCGGTGAAGAACTATATGTGCAGAAAGATGGCGTAGCTATGGGCACTTCTTGTGCCAATAGCTACGCCAATCTGGTTATGGCTGATTGGGAGCAGGAATTGCTACTGGTTAATGAAATGTTTTGTACACATGTTGGTTTTTATCGAAGGTTTGTTGACGACCTTTTTATGGTTTGGAGGGGCAATGAATTGTTGTTGCAGGAATTTGTAGATAATATGAATGAAATGACTACCTTCCTTAAATTTACATTGAATTATTCTAATAGTAATATAGCATTTTTGGATGTCAGTCTGATTAGACTGGGAAATGGACTTTTGAATACGTGTATTTTTAGGAAACCATGTTATCGCAATACTATGTTACATAGACATAGTATGCATCCTAGGTTCATTTTTAATAATGTCCTAAAGGGACAATTAATGAGAGCGTCCAGACTTAACCCTACAGTTCTAGGATATACCCAAGAGGTCTATGATTTGAAAAGGAAATTTTTGGATAGAGGTTACTCAGAAATTGATATAGATCATAATATAGAAATAGTTAATAAACTGAGGAATAGCAGAGCGACACCATATTATTCAGAAAGGCACCCAATAGATGAGGTTAGTAACATAATGAAGGAAGATGAATTGAGATTATCTCTATTTTACACAAGGGATGTTAAAGATATAGAAAGCATTATAGGAAGACATTGGGATGTGTTAGCCTTAGATGAGGAGATCCATGGGATAGTGGGACAGTGCCCCAGTTTTGTTTATAAGAATAAACCTAATTTGAAAAGGAGGTTATGCTTCAGATCTCTAGTAAAGAAAATAGACCCCATACAGGATAGTTTTAACACACACCCCTGTGGTCATTGTAACCAATGTAAGTTTATAGATATAGGTACAGATTTTATTCACCCTGTCACCAAATTTAGGTTCGAATTCGAAACTAGAACATGTTGTCAGAGTGCATATGTTGTTTATATGGCCAGGTGCATAGCGTGCGATGCGTTCTATATTGGCAAGACATCTAGGTCATTAAGGGAACGCATACGCGATCAAGTATATCACATACGATTGGGTTCAACAAGTTATGCACTAGCCAAACATGTCATGGCTATGGGCGCTGACCACTACTTTGGTTTTTGAGTTGTACAGATAGTTACACCTACCATTAGAGGAGGTGATACAGACAACTTCCTACAAGAGTGTGAGCTCAGATGGATCATCAAGCTGAGATCTGACCGATCCCCTGGCCTGAATGACAAGGTACACTTACAGCCTATTCTACGAAAAAGGAGGTTAAAGAAACCGTGAGTTTGTCTCTAGTAAAACCATAGGGATCTCAGTGTAGTGCTTAGGCCTTGCAAATAGGTTATGTATGGTTAGGTTGAGCGCTTAAAAGTACGTTTTTGTTATGTGCATGAGCATATATTTGTTTTTATTATGTACTGGTACACAATTAACGATGTATTAACATGTTTTTTAGTATAGGGCTTTATTCTAGTTTAAATAGCTTCAATAGTCTAAATAGTTTAAAGAGTTTTTAAAGTCTTCATATACACATTAAGTATATTGATTATGAATCAATGTGTTTTTACATATAGTTATGATGTTTTTAAGTAAATGCGTTTCAGCAAGGGAATTATGGCTACCAGCGTAAATTGGATGGTTTTAAATCAGACAGTGTTGTGTAATGTTTACGCACTGGTACGTTAACCTATCAGATGTTTTTAACTAATATTTAAATGTGTGATGAATATAAGTGAACGTAGAAGTTTGATAAAGCCTTCGGGTGAAAGCGCTCACTGGTTCCAGAATTAAATCTGTTTTTTACATTTTATTGGACTATTGTCGTTTGATTTTGAGAGATCAGTTATATCCTGGGAACGGAGAAGCAGAGCCTGTATCGGAAGTGATAACACGTATTTAATGTTTGTTTAAGACAGTGTACTGGAGGTGACCGGCCATTTCGTGCCTGTATGAAACCTGCTTTTATCTATTACTTGAACTTTATCGTATCAGGCACGTTCGTCCTTAGAGTGGTTCTATTTATTTTCAATATATATATATATATATATATATATATATATATATATATATATATATATATATATATATATATATATATATATATATATATAAAAGGCCATATATAACTTTCAGGGAAATGTGTTTCAGTGAATTGAGTTTTCAGTAAATTGTGCTTTCAGTGATTTGTGAACAGTCATTTGATTTTCAGTGAAATGTGCTTTCAGTATATAGTCCTAGACCCATGATATATATATATTATATATATTGTTTCTTTAGTTATTTCAAAACATATAAGTTGTGTAGTCAAGATTAGGAATCTTTGTCATGTGTAGTTTCTTTTTGTTTATTTTTTTTCGGGGTTTTTTTTTTTTTTTTTTTTTTTTTTTTTGGTTTTATAATTGTTTTTCTTCAGCCCAAGATCTCTTCTTTTTTATATACATTAAAATTCAAGCTTATAAGTTTTTTTTTCTTTTTTCTTTTCTAGAATATAGATTTAAACCTACTATCATTAAATATTAATGGTTTAAATAATACTATAAAGAAGGCAAATCTGTTAAAATATTTAGAACTTACCAAACAAAATTTTGTATTCAAGAGACTTGTTTTTCTTCAGACACAAATAATCAATTTTGGAATTTCACTAAGTATGTGACCTTAGCACAATCCTCCTACAAATTCAAAAACAAGGATCTATTCTAAGGTAAAAAGGGTTCCAGTTACTTCAAATCATATCTAAATGTGACGAAAATGAGGGTTTGTTCATTATGATTATCATTAAGTACTGTGGTAGGATTTGGACTTTGGTTAATCTATATTGGTTCCCAGGAATGGGAGTCATGTTAGGAAAAAAACATCTTGACTACATAATAGCTAATTATAAGGAAAATATATTTTTAGAAGGTGGTCTTAATTGTTTATTGGATATTTCTAAAACTAATGCAAATAGAAAATTTAAATTACTTCCTATTGCTAAATCCTTAATTAAATGGAAAGAATCATTTAATTTAAATGATACATTTTACTTTAAAGATAAAAGCTCTATAGAATACGGTTGTTATTCTTTAAAATATGGAACTCAAACAAGAGTTGATAAAATTTTAACTTCCCATAATATACTTTCAAAAATAATATATTTTAATATAATTCCTTGTCTATTTTCAGATTATAACACATTAAATGTAAAAATGGAAATTCATTTTAAAATATTAACTTTTAACAGTAGAATACCAGTTTATATTACCAAAATGTAAGAATATAAAACATGGTTACTGGTGGAGATAGAAAATGTTTTAATATTCAATGATACTCCTGATTCTAACTTAATAATGGCATGGGACTCATTTAAAGGATATATTTATGGTACAGCAATTCCCTGGTACAAAAATAAAGTAAAAATGAAATAAAGAAATGTTAGACATCCAATTTAAGTTAAACAACATTATTAAAAAAATATTAAAATAAAAGGAGAGGTAAGAAAAATTAAATAATAAAATTAAATAATAAATATGAGTTGTTATCTCACAAAACTGAAATAGCATTAGAGAAATTCAAGTTAACATCTTACGCAAGATCCCCTAGACACTTAAAAACATAATGAAAAGAATGAAATGTCAAGCAAATAATAATATTATTATTAAAGATTAAAAAAATAAATTCTGATATTGGAGATATTTTAGAAATCTTCACAAATCATTATTCATCCTTAAATCAAAAAATAATAAATAGTGGAAATGATTTCCTATCTAACTTTGATAAATCTTTGGTTAAAAAAATCTCTGCCTTACAAAAAATATTTTGTTAAAACCCATTTCCTTACAAGAAATAATTCAAACAATAAATACGATTAAAACTAATAACTCTCTTGGAAATGATGGAATTATCCCAGAAATATATAAAGTATTTCCCCAAAATGTTATAATAAATTTTACATAGCATTTTTGTAGAAGTTTGAAATGCATTTCAAATACTATCCTCATGGAAATACTTTCTAATTACTCCAATTATAAAAGAAGGCAAAGATCCTCAGGAATGTACTTCTTATAGACCAATTTTGCTTCTTAAGGTTAATTATAAAATCTTCATGTCTATATTAGCAGATAGAATGAAAGGGATTTTACAAGAAATAAATAGTTCAGACCAATCTGGATTCATTCATAAAATACAAACTTCTGACAATATTAAAAGATTAATTACTTTGATTGATATGATGAATACTTACAAATTTAAAGTTTTATTTATAACTTTGGATATCGATTCAATTGACTGGAATTATTTATTTGAAGTATTATATTTATTTGATTTCCCTCCATAATTCAATAAAAATAGGTCCATATACATCAAACTGTATAACTTTAACAAACAGAACTAAGCAAGGTTGTCTGCTCTCCCCTTTATTATTTAATTTAGCCATTGAGTTACTTGTAATTTTCATTACTTCAAATACAGAAATTCAAGGTATAGAACTTAATTAGGAATATAACTCTAAAAGTATGTTATTTGCTGATGATATAATTTTAAGTATAAAAAAAATTTCTGAAACCCAAATAGAACTTGAGAAATAATAAGTAACTTCCAAAATTTGTCCGACTTGCATTTGAATAATTCTAAATCAAGTTATCTCATTATAAATAAAAAAAAAACTCAACAAATATAGTTAATCCCTTAACTGGTAATGAATCTACATTTGTATTATATTTAGGGATTCATACTTGTAATAATACAGAGGAGACTATGAATTATAATTATGAAAAATAATAATCACTTTAGATCATCTAATTAAGTCTTGGAATAAAATGTATATATCTTTTGAAGATAGATTACAAATTATTAAAACAACATTATTTCCAAAACTAATATACCTAACCCAATATCTTATTTCACCACCTAATACGAAATTAGTATTACATTTCCTTTGGCACCCCAATAAACCTAGATTGAATATAAATCATAATTTTAGACCTTGGCATAATGGAGGAATACATTTTCCAAATATAGAAACGTATGCTAAAGTAGCAGTTATAAAGATGACCTTTTAATTGGTTATATAATAATTATACATCTAGCTGGAAAATTTTACATTCTCATCTATTTAATACAAAAAAATCAAACTCATTAGAGTTAATAAATTCAAATTTATATACTCCCTTCTTGTTTCATATTTATAAGTACACCCAAGCATATACATACTTTCTGTCTATTTCTAACTATATAAACTCAATACTAAAAAATATTTAAGAAAATAATAGTCAGATTTGAAAAATACATTTGGTTTGAATTCCTCATTCCTTTGTATTTAATAAAAAAACTATACAAACAATATACCAATGCAAACACTTAATTCCTGCAAAGAACAAAATGTTCATTATGGTTTTCAATGCACTGAAGCAATTCCATTCAAATCAATAGAGACCATCTCCCAGGAATTCAATTCCAGTAATAAAGATGTAACTTATCTACAATTAATTTTAGATTCAATACAAACCAGATCTTCTTTTTTATACAATTCAAGTTGCATTGTGATGTAAGAATGGATACAATTCTTATTTGAAATTGTCTACAATTATACAAAATTTGATAATTTAATTTCCAAATTGCATTTAATATCAGGTAAAGAAGATTCTAAATTAAATGAGAAATTTTAGATTTTTTTCTATAATAAGCATTTTTGTAACCTTTTATGAACAAAGCACAAAAAAACTTTATCTTCTATTAAAAACTCTTTTTGGACTCTTTACTGGAGTATATTTACTTGGAAATTTTTGTTTAAAGCTTTTTTAAAGCCTGAAAAAAACTGCTAAAATTAAAAAAGAAACTAATATTAAATGCTGGAGATGTAAAAATTATTTAAAAGCTATTTGGTCACATATGTTTTATGATTGTAATATGGTTGTAAACTTTTGGTCAAAAGTTCAAGAATTTTTCAAAGCATTGTGGAATGATACCTTTATTTTAAAAAATAAATGGTTCGCTAATATTCTAGATACACCCAATTTGAAAAAAAAAGGTATTTGTATATTACATGGACAGTACTCGCTGTGGTTAAAAAAACTGTTACAAGGAACTGGAAGACTCCTACTGAACCAAAATTTGAAGACTTCTTCATTCTTCTAAAAGACACAGCAATCAAAGAAACTGCAACAAATGAGAGGAGAATTACCACAACAAACTAAAGAATAACCCATGGATGAAGGGTATGCCCATTATAGACTCATTTTCTTCACCCAGTTAAATTATACTTTGATTTCTACAATCTCAAAATTTGTCTTGATTCATTGTTTATAATCTTGAACTCAGGCCATTTGTGTATATTGTAAATAGTTTTATTCTAGTTTATCTTCTTATGCTAAGCATTATTTAACTTGAATACTTGAATATTATATTAATGTCAAATTTTATTATTTTTGTAATCATTTTTTTCTTTAAAATTTTTTTAATAAAACACTTTAAGCAAAAAAAAAAAAAAAAAAAAGAAAAAGAAAAATCCTTGAATAAAAACCTGGCAGGGAAATATTGGTTCTGTTACTCCCTGTGCAAGAACATGGTGAAGAAAGAGGAAACTGAGAGATTTGGTAAACTGGAGATGGAGGAATCCACTGGAAAGGAGAGATAGATTCCTATTGCCAAGTGTATTGCTGCAGAGTTACATCTGTCTTTAACAATCTGGTTCCAAAGGGAAAATTAAACCTCAGAGAGATGTAGAGATTGCCAGGGGGTGTTCCTGAGTAGGCAAATAGTCACGCTGACTTAAAGGACTATCCTTGATTTTTTTAGGATTTTCCTTTCTTTTTTGGAGCCTTCTAGTCATTGTTTTTTAGAATCCTGTTTAATGGCTCCTTGCTGCTTAAATTGATTATTAAAAATGGAATTAACAAAGAACAGATATTCTTATTTGCTTATAAAAAGGATTGATTAATCTGAGTAGCTTCTTGAATTATTTTCCCATTTTATCACATTTGTTGAGAAGCTTAGATGCAGAAAGACCAAACAAAACTTCATTGTTTAAAGGAGAATTTAAAATACCAGTTTACCATCTATAAGAAAGATTTGAGAATGAAGCCAAGTCAATCTTCTCATAATTGACCCAAAAGCTATAGCTCCGGAGGAAGAATTAGCAACATCATAGGCACACTTTAAAATATGCTTAGTAACATGAGAAGCAAATGTTAAATAGAAATTCAAATATTTTTTAATGTCAGAGAAAGATAGGTTAACCATTAACTTTTGCATGTTCTCAAAGGATAAAAGTAAAATCATTACTGCATGAGCTTGACAGCTTAAAATCCCAAATGTCAAAAAGTAGCAGAAAAATACGTTTTCTTCCCCAAATTTTCAAAAAAGTGTTCCCAATCTTGTCAGAGGTAATATGATTGGCAGCAGGAATATGTTTGGGAGAAGCAGCTTTGGATACAGAAATTACTGCTGGATCTGCTTTAGGGTTGGGAAACAAAAAATACTCATGAGTCTAAGATACATTGTATAACCTGTCAAACTTCCTAGGGGCTAGGGGTTGAATATCAGGCAAGCTAGAAGCAGTGAGAAATACATTCTTAAAAGCAGGCAAAACAGGAGTTTTAGGCATATCCAACTATAATAAATCACAATACATTGTCTATGCCAAAGGAATTTCCTTCTTCTCCCACTGAAAATCATTTTTATCTTAGACAGTGTCTCAGAAAAAGATACATCTTTGAGAGAGAATCTGAAACCATACTTTCCGCAGAAACAGAATGTTCAAATTGAATGGAAATTCTGAAAGTACAGCCACCCCCTAGAATGCCTGCTCTTGACTGAAAAACAAAGTCAGAAAGAGTGGAAACCCTTTTCCTTTCTTGCATGAAGACATAGAGGGCAATAAAAAAGCACAAATGATCTCCTTAACAAATCCCAGTAAATCTGTTTTCATAGGAATAGAAATGAGAGGCTGAAACATTTTCTCACTGCATTCACTTTTCCTGGGAAACTCCCTGGAAGAAGTCTGATCCTTAACAAGCATACTCATCTCTGATTCAGGTTCCCTATCCCAGATGCACCCTTACCCATCCCCACAGACCAAGAGTGGTCCTCTCCTGCCTGCCAAGGAGACCAGGAAAAAGATAAGTGGTCTGAGGAACAACAAGCAGCCACAGCAGTGTCACCCTTCAGTAGATGATGTAAAATAGGAGCTGGCCTGACATCTGAAGAATCCCTAACAACTTTATTCTTCTTGTTGTGGTCAGCAGAAGGTAAAACCACAGAGACTGGTGGTTGCTCCATATGTAAGTCAAGAATGAGACCTCTCTGTGGATAGAGAAACCTATAGGATGATGAGTTGGTAAGAGGTAAGGAAGAGAAGAAGTGGTACTTAGGTAAGTAAACCACTGTCAGACCATGATAAGCCCAATATCCTGCCCCAAATCCATAAACCTACAACAACTGTAAAAAAATCCTACAACAATAGTATTTTTTTACAAAAAAGTTCACATAAGCCTTAAGAAATAAAATCCTTAAGAAATGCAATTACTGTCCCAAAACATTCAGCTTCCTAGCAAACATATTATAGTCAGAAAAAATGTACATTTCCCTCAGGAAAATACATTTAGTGGAGGGATTTCACTGCCCAGCATTGACAGCTTGCTAGCTGACTGTCAGGTCCATGGGATTTGCCAAAAGTGAGTTGCTCAGTGGCAAAAAAGTTCTGATTATTTTTGTGCTCTCTCTTTATATCCAAGCTCTCCTCAAGCTTCTGACAGTTAGAATGCATGGAAGGCACCCTTAAGCTGGCCTGTTATTAGGAGGTAAGACCTAAATAGTTTAGAACACTACTACAGTTTTCTACATGTTGATCATCAAGAATTATGGGGTAAACCAAAATACTTGGGGAAAGAGACATACCACATAGAGAAATTGGACCTATCTCTAGGCCTCCTATCTGCAGTTAATATGGCTGTGTGTTAATATTCAATAGATAGATAGAGGGGTGGCTTGTGGTACTTGGCTGCTGGGCTGCATGTCCTTTTTAGGATTTTCTTCTTTTTTTTTCCCTTTTCTAAAAAAAGTAGTTGATTTATTATGACTCACAACTCTGTGCATATACCATAGGTTATGCATAAAATTCTAATTTCTGTAAAAAATGATGGTTTACTCAGCTGGACTGATTTTTGAGTAATTCAACATTTGGGCATACTCTTCCATGTAGAGTAAGAAGATTATACATTAATATATATCCTCTTGTCATTTCAGACGTGTTGTTGCTAGATGAGGTAGTTAGCAGCCACTGCCCATTGTATCAGGCTTTATTAGATGACTGGTGTTTGAGGCATCAGGCTTTATGAGGTGACTGGTGTCTGAGGCAACCTGAAAATGCTTTATTATTTAATTTGGATGGTTTGAGTGGTTGGGGAAAACATTGCATTTGCATTAACTAAGTTTTATTAAATCAAACTTGGCTTTTGATTTTAACTGACCGTATTCTTCTTTGGTGCAAATGTTGTCACTGCCAATCAACCAGTATGTATTTTAATATTTTATACCAGGTGTACAACTGACTCTATATAACTCTGTTCTGTTGCCTAGATTAGAGGCTTTTATTTGTTCATCTTCTGGTGCTGGATTGTGAAATAAATATTTATGTGTTTTTTAGGAGCCTTAAAGCTTGTCCCAATTACTGCAAAATGTATGATCATATTTTAAATAAAGGCTGAGGCCACAGGTATATCCCATAGTAGATTTTACTTGCATAGCAAAATAATAAGTATTCTTAGGGGTTTTCTTTTCTTTTAACTGATGATACTATTGATTTTTAGCTGTGGAAGGATGAAATTAGTTTTTCATTCCTTTATTAGAACTGAAATGTTTTCTATTATTTTAGCAGTGTAGAGTCCTTTCTTCAATGATGGAGTTATTCTCTGGGCTCTTGCTCTTGATGGGGGAATGAGATGAAATGTTTGTGTTAGTCTTTCTTTTTCCGGATACTTTGCCATGCTAGTGTTATTTTTCTGAATGTGCATCAAAGGCATACATTATAAACCATGCAATCCTGATGCTTAATCACAATGGAAACAAAAGTTGGCAGCTATACTGTTTCTTTAAGGGAATTATTAAATGATATACAGTTCATAGTGTGTGTGTGTGTGTGTGTGTGTGTGTGTGTGTGTGTGTGTGTGTGTGTGTGTGTGTGTGTGTGTGTGTGTACGTGTGCACATGCTCATGTAGGCACTTGCATTGTGTGTGTATGTGTGTATATGTGTCTGAGGAATTCAAGAGAGCATGTGGGGGAGGATTGCATTCTGTTGTGTGTGTCTGACATCAATTTTCTAAAGCATATTATTGTGAATGTTGTCCTAGAGGAGAGTAGTAAGCAGAAATGCATTACTGTGGCATAATTTAATTATTCATTCATTCCTTTGATTACAGTCAGACATCCGAGGTATATACAGTTAAACTGCTTGCAAGTGGAGGGCATGTGTGTCTCTGCATCTGTCCATCTGTATGCTGTGGGTAGCTGCCTATGGTAGGTGGGTGCTTGCGGTGTGTGTGCCTGTGCTGGGGGGGGTGCATGTGGTGTGTGTCTGTGGTGGGTGGGTAGGTGCCTGTTGTATGTATGTGCACATACACACTTGTGCATGTGTGTGTGTGTGTGTGTGTGTGTGTGTGTGTGTGTGTGTGTGTGTGTGTGTGTGTGTGTGTGTGTGTGTGCATGTGGGTCTATATTATATTCTCAAAAGCCGACAATATCAAAGCTGATATTGTCGACACGAGAATAGCGAAAGCTCACATCGAATGTTTAAATGGAAATCTCCGTAAGGGGAGATTTCCATTTACTGCAATGTAGTGCGGTCTCGAGTTGGTATATTTAGGTAGCGGGGTGGGGGGGGTGTTAGGGTTCTTTTTTTGTTTGTTTTTGTTTTAATAAGTTCGATGTTTGAAAACATCAACCATATGGTGTCGACCATATGGTGTTCGATGTTTTCAACCATCGATCTTATAATATAGACCCTGTGTATGTGTGCGTGTGTGCGTGTGTGTGTGTGTGTGTGTGTGTGTGTGTGTGTGTGTGTGTGTGTGTGTGTGTGTGTGTGATTTTTTATACTTGTGTATATGTATATGTGAGTGTGTATGTGTGTGTGGATATGCAACTTTATATACATGAGGCAAATGCAAATGGTTACACAATGTATCTAACAGCAGTGAAATAAAATACATTACTGTGGTCATTATTTATATACTTACTTATTCATTCATTTGATCACAATAAAGCATCTGAGGGGTGTATAGTCAATAAAGTAGCTCTAATTTGTCAGTATAGAGGCAGTCTGTGGATGAAATTGGCTGACACCTACTGAGATTAGATGAAAGTTAAACAGTCACTGATCAGTTGGCAGTGCTAGTGTGTCTGTGTGTGTGTGCGTGTGTGTGTGTGTGTGTGTGTGTGTGTGTGTGTGTGTGTGTGTGTGTGTGTGTGTGTGCTCGCTTAAGTGAAACAAGCTGAAGAATATTACTGTGACCATTGCTACTATTATTTATACAATCTCACAGCTGGGGTGTACACAGTCAATAATGTTGCTAAAACTGATGGATACAGATGCAGCATGAGGAAATACATGTATCTCTGTTTGATCACAGTTAATCAGTCACTGATCTAGCTTGGCAGGGTTAGTGTATGCTTGAGTGAAACAAACTGAAATACATTATTGTGCCCATTACTATTACTTTTTATTTGATAACAGACAGCTAAGATACACAGTCAATTAACTTACTGTAACTAGTAGGTAATGGGGCAGTCTGTGAATGAAAATGATCGAATATTGTTGACATATGTTCACAGATAAAAAGACATTACTCTGGCTCTATAAGGTAGTGTTCATTTGAGTGAAACACTCTGAAGTACATTTCTGGGGCCAATTTTTTTATCATAGTCTGACATCTGAGGAATATAGTATCAATCAAATTGGTATAATTAGCTCATATGTCTGAAATGAACACTACTTCATGAAGTAGGTCTGGCATCTATTCTAAAGAGGAAAACTTTTGCTGAAAAAATACTTAGTACATGCAGTGGTATAAAACCTGTCATGTATGTAAAATTGTAACTGTGCTCAAAGTTTACTGTGCCATAATATGGCCCAGTCTACCCATTCAGTTGTTTCCTGTAGCACCCTTTACCCACCTCTTTGATGCCACCAACCATCAGTGGATAAAGAGATGGATACAGCCAAGTAACTCATTTAATATATTAAATATATTTCAGCACAGCTGACTTGAAAGGTATCATCCTTTGATGACATTTATTTTACAATGTATTTGAGGAAATCAAATTCCAAAAATTCAGAAACAAACTATGTTCTTCAATCTTTGTTCCCTGGCTCCTAACTCGCATATCACAGACACACACATGAATACACATTGTATGGGTTTTCATATTTAGCATAGGAAGGCTCAGAAACACTTAGATGGGTTCAGCTTTTTGGGATGGAATTCCCAGAGATTATGGCAGTTGTAATTTCTACCTGTAAAGTTGACTCATCCTGTAAAAGTTAGTCAAGACATCAGATGGGGTTAGACAACAGTATTAAAATGTAACTCTATGACATTTCAAAGGGAAGATGATGTTAGAAGGCCATTCCTAAAAACACACTTAATAGAATTAAAACTATATATATTATTCTCTGCACAGAAGAAGAAGAGATGAGAACCTAAAATGTGTGAGAGACCAACGATGAATCAGTCTGCAGACAGAAAATCAGTATCATTAGACATCTTTATTTCCTCAGGCCCACCCCCAAATCATAAATAATGATCAGTCTTAGAAAAGTGCAGAGAATCAGAGGCAGCCTATGCAACAGTTAAGTGATATAAAACACTCCTAGATTTTTAAACTGCCGAGTTCTTTCACAACTAAAACACTCTTAGTCAGTGTTCTGCAATGTATTTTTCCAGGCATGGACAAAGATATTCATGCATATTGTAGAACCTGTCCTGTATCTCATTTTCATATAAACAGTCTAATGTCCCTTTAAAAGTGTTTCACATTCTTCTTTCCTTTTTCACATATCAAATTAAATAATATTGGACCGCATCACAAACTCAGAAAATGTAACAGTACATACCTACAATATGTTATTATGTATCTAAGTACCCTGACGGAACATCCCTTTATTTTAAAACAGCTACTGAATTAATCAAACATTTAGTCAGATAGGAATACCCTAGCAAATGTTTAAGATCAGGAGCCCAATATGACTGTTCCACTGTGCATGAATTATATCAAACACTAGGCATATATACTTTGTCTATTCCTCCATACTATCTCAAACAGATGGACTTATGGAGAGTAGAGGCCTTTTCCTGTTTCAGAGCTGTCTTTCACAGAAAATTGCAGAGGGTTATATTCTAAAAATGTGAACTGCTGTGTTTTAATTGTGAAAGAACTCAGCAGTCTAAAAATCTGCCATTCTAGTATAGTTTACTTATATTTTTTTAATTACCTCAACACTGTGTTTTTGGATTTAGTTTTTGATATTTAAGAACAGTAAATTTAATATTTTTCAAATATATCATCAAATTGTTAAGTCTGGACAGATGAACATTTATGTTATCATAAGCATGATTTGCAATGGCAAAGTTTAAAATAACATTTGAGTTCTGCAGATCTATGATACCTACTCAATATGTTACAAATGTGTTTAAATCTGTTAGTGATACTTGTTCTTTGACTTCACAGTAGGCTGCTATGTTCTTCCCAAACAAAATCAAGATTCCTCTCAACAGATTTTTAAACAGCGTTAAAGGAGATGGAGTGTTTTTAGTGTGATTTATTCTTTAATAAAACGTTACATATACTGGTTGCCTTCGTCCGTGGTTTTATTGAGTCGATTTCAGTGCACCTTTCATGGTTTTATATATATATA